>NW_019174347.1:0-229221 GCF_002260705.1 Seriola dumerili
TATGACTTTTTTATCCTTACTATACATATGACGTTTTTTATGACTTTTTATGCCATACTAATATACTATGACGTTTATTATGACAAGTTTTGGTGATCTACTATGATACATATGACGTTTGTATGCCATAACCCTCTCTCTTTATATATACTATGTCGTTTTATAGTGACGTTTATGCCTAGTACTTATACTATGTCGTTTTGTATGACTTTTTATGCCATACAATAACTATGTCGTTTTTGGTATGACTTTGTTTTATCTCTTCTCTCATTATGACCTTATAATATACTATGACGTTTTATGACTTTCATGCGCTACTATACTCATGACGTTTATGACTTTTCTGCCTACCCTATACATATCTTATGCCTTACTATTTACTATACTATGACGTTTTTAAGACTTTTTGTGCCTTATTACACTATGTCGTTTTTATGACTTTTATGCCTTGCTATACTATGACTTTTTATGCCTTACTATACTATGTTGTTTTTAATGACGTTTTATGCCTTACTATACTATGACGTTTTTATGACTTTTTATGCCTTCCTATACGATGTCGTTTTTATGACTTTTTATGCCTTACTATGACGTTTTTATGACTTTTTATGCCTTACTCTACTATGTCGTTTTTATGACTTTTTATGCTATGAAGTTTTTATGACTTTTTATGCCTTACTATACTATTTCGTTTCATGCCTTACTATACTATGACGTTTTTATGACTTTTTCTGCCTTACTATACTATGTCGTTTTTATGACTTTTTATACCTTACTATACTATGACGTTTTTATGACTTTTTATGCCATACTATACTATGACTTTTTATGCCTTACTATACTATGTCGTTTTTATGACTTTATATTCATTACTATACTATGTCGTTTTTATTACTTTTTATGCCTTACTATATTATGTCGTTTTTATGACTTTATATTCATTACTATAGTATGTCGTTTTTATTACTTTTTATGCCTTACTATATTATGTCGTTTTTATGACTTTTTATGCCTGACTATATTATGTCGTTTTATGCCTTACTATACTATGTCGTTTTTATGACTTTTTATGCCTTACTATACTATGACGTTTTTATGACTTTTTATGCCTGACTATGCTATGAAGTTTTTATGACTTTTTATGCATTCCTATACTATGACTTTTAATGCCTTATTATACTATGACTTTTCTATGACTTTTTATACCTTACTATACTATACTATAGTGAGGCATAAAAAGTTATAGTATAGTAAGGCTTAAAATGTCATAAAAACTACATAGTATAGTAAAGCATAAAAAGTCATAAAAACGACAGAGTATAGTAAGGCATAAAAAGTCATAGTATAGTAAGGCATAAAAAGTCATATTACAGTAAGGCATAAAAAGTCATCAAAATGACATAGTATAGTAAGGCATAAAATGTCAAAAAAACATCATAGTAAAATAAGGCCTAAAATGTCAAAAAACTCCATAGTATAGTAAGTCATAAAAACGTCATAGTATAATAAGGCATAAAAAGTCATAAAAATGTCATAGTATAGTAAGGCAAAAAATGTCAAAAAAACATCATAGTAAAATAAGGCATAAAATGTCAAAAAACGACATAGTATAGTAAGTCATAAAAACGTTATAGTATACTAAGGAAAAAAATGTCAAAAAAACGACATAGTATAGTAAGGCAAAAAATGTCAAAAAAACATCATAGTAAAATAAGGCCTAAAATGCATAAAAACGACATAGTATAGTAAGTCATAAAAACGTCACAGTTTAATAAGGTATAAAAATGTCATAAAAACGTCATAGTAAAGTGAGGCATAAAATGTCATAAAAACATCATAGTATAGTAAGGCATAAAAATGTCATAAAAACATCATAGTATAGTAAGGCATAAACACGTCACAGTATAATACGGCATAAAAACGTCAAAAGACGTCATAGTACACCATAGTACAGTAAGGTATAAAAATGTCATAAAAACGTCATAGCATAATAAAGCATAAAAACATCACACTATACTAAGACATAAAAACGTCAAAAGATGTCATAGTATAGTAAGGCATAAAAATGTCATAAAAACGTTATAGTATAGTAAGGTATAAAAACGGCATAGTATAATAAGGCATCAAATGTCATAAAAACATAGCATGAATAAGGCATAAAATGTCTAAAAAGGTCATAGTATAGTAAGACATATGTGCATGTCTTTGGAATGCAGGAGAATATACAATCTAAACAAAGAAAGGGCACCATGCCTGGGATTCAAACCAACAACCTTCTAACTGAGAGGCAGCAGCTCTAACCATCATACCATTGTTCCACCTCATCACAAAGTAATAGACTTATGATATATTGTGCCTACATCAATAGTAACATTACCATATATGTCATCTATAAGAGGACATATCAGTATGACACATCCTCTGGATATATCACGATAAGTTTATAACATATACAGAATACTCATAGTAAAACTTTGGTAAATCAACATGCTTATTAAAATTCAATGTTTGTATATGATTTTCAAAATAATTTCTCATTAAATTTCACCATACATGTCTATATTTTCTATTTACAAATATACTAAACATATACTGACAGGCTGGGATGGATATATATTTATGTAACATATATCTATAGTATAAACCTATAATATAAACAGACATATTAAAATACATGTAACTAGTAGCTTGAAGTAAAGACAAAATTTAGCAGTGCTTTCTCTTGTATTACTCATCTTGTATTATCTCAATCTTTTAACTACGTTTTCAGCTGCTTGTCCAAGCAGAACAATGTAATTAACTCTTCTAAACATGAAAAACTTTTCCCCAAACTTTCTTCCAAAGCCACACAACAGCGCCATGTGATGCAGTGGTCTCTGGAGAACAGCAAGAATATTCTGGAAAGTTTGGAGGGGCAATCAGAAGAGTCCTCAGGGAGTTTTCTCTGGATAGTTTCAGTGCTGAGGAGCTGACAAAATCATGTTGCGAGTAAACATTCAAACAAACAGTAAAAAACAAAGTAAAAAAAATTCTGCTGCCACAAAAATCAGCATGGCTCTTTCATCTGTGGCTTTGGCAAAATCATTCATGTTCACATATATTGACTAGAATACCACTCAGCCTGCAGCAAATGATTATTTTCAATGAATAGTTTTGACTGTAAAATTTCAGAAAATAGTTAAAAAGCCTATCACAACTTCCCAGAGCTGAAAGTGACATATTGTTTACAGCTCGTTTCTGTCCAACTAACAGTCAAAAACCCACAAATGAGTTTAATCATAAAAGTCAAAGAAAGAAGCAAATTCTCACATTTGAGGAGATAAACTAGCAAATGTTCAATACTTTTGCTTTGAAAATGACTCAAAAATAGTAGCTGATTAATGTTGATCGACTAATTGAGACTACTACAGAGATACAAATATAGATCCAACTCAATTTAAGTACAGTATTATATATATCTATATAATATCTTTGTTCAAAGCTCAGAAAAGAGAAATAACATTGATGCATGCCACATTTATAAAGGATAATGAGCTCTTAATATGGAAGGACATGATATGGGAGGAAGGAAATCTGGTGCCCTACTTCCTCTTTCAGCCACAAGAGGGCAGTGTGAGATCAGGCATGAGAAGCACAATCAATGAGACATCAGTGTCTGTAGATTTATGATTTACTTTATGGTAGAGGAACAAATCCCTGCAGTAATAGGGCCTGTTGTCACTGTGTTATAGGTCCATTAAGACATCTGCACCCTCTGCCACAGCTTAAACAAATCTATATTATATTTACATCGACCCATGGAAAGTTTAAGTACACAGCTGCACAAACACACTGACATACCCATGAGCATGTAACAACACAATGTAAGCACACATAATTATGTCTGGATCGACACTGTGTCATTACATATTTGTATGGACACATAATGTCATGTGCTTGTAGTAATTTTCCACAGGCTGATGCTCTGGACAACAGTGGCACACAGTGTTACCCAGGGATACCATGCTATGCTAATATGCTAATTAACCATGTTTACGCCTCAGTGTGAAAGGGACCCATTACTGATCTTTTTGCTCACATGTGGCACTAACAAGATATAATATGGGTATTTTCTTGGGCTGCTTCTAATGATTATTAGCTCCAACAGTAAGGTCATGTTTTCACCCATGTTTGTTAAATTGTCAGTAGGATTACACAAAAAGCACTGAACCGATTTGCACTGAACTTGGTGGAGGGGCGGATCATTGGCCTGGGAAGAGCCCATTAAATTTAGGGGGCTCATCCGGATCATTTACTATGAATTTGAATTTTTTCTCTGAAGTGTGGTGTATGTTGTTTGTAACTGGACTTCGGGAAGTTCTGTGCTTTCTGAGTGCCCTTCTAGCTTTCACTATCGACTAATCCGCAAACCTTTTCCTTGATACATTAATTTATTGTTTCTTAAATCAAATATTTAAAAACAGCAGCATGTGCCCGTTATAATATAGCTGATGTCTTCAAAATGTTTTGTTATATCAGACCAACGGTCTGAAACTCAAACATATTAAACATATTAACCTTACAATCATGTATGATGAAAAGAAACATCAAATTCTCCCATTTGAGAAGCTGCAACCAGCAAATGTTTGGTATTTTTGCTTGAAATATGACTCATGATAAATTGGAAGACATTTGTTCAAAGCATAATAATACAATAGTAGGAATCTGATGAAGCATTTAATGCCAGCCTTTGATACATTTAGTTTTCACTTTGGTGGAAAGTAACTAATTACATGTACTTAAGTGAGGTAGTTGTATTTAACTTGAGTGTTTCTATTTAATATTACTTTGTATTTCTACTATATTTCAGAGGTAAATACTTCACTACATTGAACTGAAAGTTATGGTTATTACCAAGTTTTCAGATTAAGATTTTACAAACAAAACCTGATCAGTTCATAAAATATGATGCATTGTTAAAGATTAAACTACCTCTTCTCCTCCTCAACCAGCAGCGACATGTAAATGCCACTTACTTATATTAATGCGTTCAATTCTTAATGTACAATTACACGCTAAAAGGAGTCATTCTGAGTATTTCTACTTTTGATATGTTAAAACTTCTATTGCAGGACTTGTACTTGTACTGGAGTAATTTTCATTTTGAGAAAACGTTTTTATGCCAAGAGTTAAATGAGAACATGGTTAAGTTAGTATTACATAAAGTAGTGAAATTAGTGTTACTAGTGAATTTAAGTTGTATTGATTATTGTATATTTGAACTTTGAACAGAGCCAGACCAGCTGTTTCCCAGCTGTTTACCAAGTTGTGAGTCTCCTGAGCACAGCTTCATATTTAGCTTTCAGGCACTAGAGTCATATTGATCTTCTCCTCCAACTCTCGGCAATAAAGCAAATAAATATCTCCCTAAATGTCAAATGATGATGTCCTTTCAGTAAAAGACCACCATTGTTGGTCAGTACAGTAATACAATACTGATTCATTGCACCTTGTGTTTGCGTCATGGTTTGTCTGTGTGGGCTGCACGGACACACTGATTTTTATATGTGTGGTTTGTTTTAAGCCGCTGTGGCGTGATCACATTAATCAGATATGGGTCACTTTTAAAAGTAGGTATAAACAGGAGGTGAAAAATATCTGGGGAAAAAAAAACCTCAACTAATGATCAAAGGCCTTTTATGTAACCAGGTGTGAAATCAACAGGTAAACACCATCTACATGTTCTTCACGCTCTAAAAAATCTACAAGGACTAAAGAAAATACTCCTGGATGGTTTGTCCTCACCTGCACCAGCACCTTCACTCAGCTAGTCAGGCAGGACATGTGACACTTTTCACAGAGGTCACAGGGGAAGGTCAAGGGCTGCAGGCACTTATACTGGGGGGGTGGGGGGGTGTCGGGGGGGTGAACCCTTCACATCCTCATTAGCTGCTGCTGCTTTGAGCCAGCTCTTGGCAATCGGGACAGGTGTAAATCATCTCATGTGCATTTTGGCTCATCCAGACTGCCGTCCCATTGGCGTCAGACTCTTGGGCCTTAAGAGAGCGATGCACCTTGGCACAGTAGCTGCTGCTCTCACGTGGGGGTTGGCATGAAGGAAGCAAAAAAAAAGCAAAAAAAAAAGAAATAAAAAAAAGACAAACACAAAAACTGTGACGTGAGGGAGGGGATGCTGGACTCAAGGCAGGTTGAGGAAAATAAGGACGGATTGATTTCATGAATGAGGATGACGATAAATAGGGGGAGATTAAACTGGTCAACTCACCAAGCTAGGTATATCATAGACACTATGAATATGAGGAGCACAAAGGCTCCGGCTGCTACACCATACACCCACATCTTCAGCTTCCCATCTGTGGAGGAGGAGGCTTGTCAGTTTGTCTGTCTGTTTTCAACATGGCACCAGCAGCCATTAGAAAGTGAAACAATTCATCCTGTGAAAGCTTCACAAAACATCAACACATTGCTGCAATTGCTACTTTTTCTATCACGGTTACACTTTATAATAATACAGCCCACTTAAGCCCACCCCATTTAAAGTGTAATTTCCTTGTATGAATCAATTACCAATGAAATATGGGTCAGATATATGTACAGAACATGGGGAACACAGCAGTAATATCTGGCCATAAAGGAGAAATACATTATACCAGGAGGTGTCTGATATTTGTTTTTTGTAAATAATTGTATCATTATTATTATTATTATTATTATCATTGTTGTACAGTAAATACTTTGGTTCTGGCTACTATAAAAGCTGACCAGAGTTCTCCTCTTTAACAATTACAGTTGTATGCAAAAGTTTAAATGAAGCAAATTGTGACATATTAAAAAGTTTGAGCACAGTGTCGATTGACAGTAAAACATTACACCATAATTATTTATCCCAGACTTCAGTTTTGTTTCCTAGACCCAGTATTTACAAAAATACATAAAGGACGAGGGATTTGTCCTTTCCTCTAAAAGGCCAAATTGTTACTTTTATTCCCCACAGTCTTGTTTTCTTCCACTGTACGATCATCAGTATCTTATTGGCACCTGATTTATACAATGAAATGACACTGTAAATCACGGGCTGTGACATAAGCCTTTGTTTTCTTTCTTTCTTTCTCAAAAAGCAAAAACACATTTTAAATCTTACTGTAATTTACTCTACAATAACAGAGAGTGTGCTGCAAAAAAAAAGAAAAGAAAAGAAAAGAAAAAGCAAACATTTGGAAGATAAACGATACAAGGGTTGGTGTATGTGTTGGTGTTTGCTCCTGACAGACGTTAACTCAATCTGTTCTGCACTCTTGCATCCTAAATGTTTATTTTTCTGTCATGCACCATCAGTCATGACGCTCTGTGCAGACGCAGCTCTCAGATGTTAATGTACCAGCAGCTCAGAGGCGGCGGCGACGTCCATACATGCCTCTGAGAAGCCCTGCATTTGAGAGAACACTTCTGATGCATTGTCAGTCAGTTGTATTGCATGCACAGTTGTGAGTATGAATGTGTTAAACCTAATGTTAATTAAACCCCATCAACACTAAATCTGCCCGACGTGAACTGAAAGTAAAGCATGTTCTGCTGTTGACATGTGAAAACCTCTCAGCTTTATGTCTTAACTTCACTTCAAGGATTACATGCTGCTCTGCAGGTTGAGAAAATTCTACTAACTCTCTGGGCTTACTAAAACCTTTTCACTTTAGATAAACTTCAAAAGACATAGTGGGCACTCGAATAATATGGAGGCTGTTTCTCTTATCCACAAGTGCAAGTGGAAATATATTAAGTACAAATTCCTGTCTTAAAACTTTCAAATAAACATGAAGTTGCAGCTTTGGAAAGGATGTGTGATGTTTTACTGACCTTTGCACTTTTACCTTGATAGTAATTTCATTTTTGTTATCAATAAAGACCTATTTACAGTCATCACTGGCTGCTTGTGTTTTATTTCTACTTTTTGTTGTAATATAAACCAGCCATGTCTGTATTACATGTGGTGGTTTTTATAAGTACGACTTGACAAGTGGAAACTAGGAGCTTCTGCAGAGAACATTAAGGCGGGGTTAGTTCCCTAAAACATGACAGTTTAATAGATTAAAGGTTTTCACTTGACAGCAACAAAACACTTCTTCAACAATTCTTTACAACTGGATGTGTGGGATCCATTTTTTAATATTTTTAATTCATGTGAAAAGAAGCTAGATTTTGGTAATCCAGTGGGATGTGGTCTGACCTGGTCCGTAGGGCTGCAGGTACCAGGTCCGTCCGCTGCGTCCGGGCTGGATGGTGCTGGGCTGGGTGGGGTTAATGGCACGACTGGTCTTCACATCGCCCTTCTTGTCCCCCGCCGTGGGGATCTCCAGGACTGGGATGGGGGCGCACTGGTCCAGCTGCCCAGTGGGCGACAGCACCTCTGTGAAGCCGTCCTCGCACATGCAAATACCAGCCTGCAGGGGGCAGCGCACAATCATGATTGGTTTGAGCTGCAGCTACAAGTACAGTACAAGAAAGTGATGAGCAGTGTCGGAGTGGAAGTGAAATAATCTGGGGGGGGAGGGGTGTTTGGAAGAGGCTCTGGTATGGTAGGGTGACCGGCCCGTTACTGTTTGGTCACATGTTCAACCCCCTGTATGTCCACAGCAGCAGTGTGTACTGTTGACACGTCTCTGTCTCATTCACTCAATCTAGATAAAAGCCTCAGCTTCCACAAAAACCAGAAGCATTTCAGAGCATGTTTGTGACCTGTTGGCCTCATTCCCGTATATTGTATTTTCTACTAATACGTGTTTCCAGTTCAGCTGGAAAACTACACAGCATTAACCTGTACTACTTTTTTTTCTCCATCCTTTATCATTCACGATAGCTTGGCTGACCATGAATGCTCTTTTAACGTCTTGGACACGAAGTTACACAAGGGCTGCTCCCAAACTTCACCCTGCTGAAACTAATGCAGACGTGGTGATTCAACTCGCTGTGGAGGATGTAGTTCATGATGCTGCTGAACTGCAGTGTACAGAGACGTGTTTCTGTTCTGTAGCCTACAGTCAATGATATAAATTGAGTGGATGAAAAATTAGGAACACCATTCGTTTTAGCTAGCTGAACCTAATAAACTGGCATCAGAGCATAGATTTCTCTCTCCGGTCAACCAGTGACCTCAGAGGTCACTTCTCATCAGATCATTGTGACCTGGTTATCCTGTGGTTATGAAGTCTGACAGCACCACCACACAACAGCTGATAACCAGCCTTTACTGCTAAATCTAATTTTGGTTTTTATTTAAATATACAAGCCACTAAAATGGATCAACTTTGAGATTTACCAGCTGCTGCATGTGCTGGACGAAAACGGATTCTCCTCATTCTCATGCAGCACAGCTGAGTGACACTATGGAGAAATAGGTTTTACATCTCCATGCTGCCATCATTTCATTCTGTGCTGTATTCAGATTCAATTCTGGCAGCAGTGTGTCACAGTGAGTACAGAGGCTGCCATTCATCCAGAGGACCTGTGCTTCCAGGTTTATGTCTTCTTATTGTTTTTTTTTTTTTAATACTGTTTATTGGGTTTTCATTGTATATTTTTGTCACCAAACCAAATTTTTCTTCACAGTATTTTGTTTTTGTTGCTTTTTATTTTGTTGTCGGTTAAATTGGTGATATGAGAACAAAGGGGAAGCTTACCTCGCTGCAGAAAGACTTTGGCATGAGACAGGGAGGGTCACAGGAGCTGTTGTCCACTGGAGGGTTCATGGCAGGACAACCTCCTGCGGGTAAAAAGACAATCAAAGTAAATAGGTTACATGTTTTTAAAAGGAAAACAATGAACATCAACGTCATCTGTGTGTCCTGGTGGATCCACTGCTCTCTGCTGCTGACATTTTCATATTTAAAAGTTACAACTTTTATTACACAACCTGTACGGTCATCCATATGAGCATTAAAAAAAACAAACTGTAGCTACACCTCGATACAGCTGATGTAGCCAGGTTTATTTCTGAAACTATTTCAGGTGAGTGGGCACGTGATCGTGTTTTATGCGGCGACCAACAGTTGTATGGGCTGCCATCGCCCACCACCTCACCTTCTTATAGAAATAAGTCCCTAGTTTTTCAGAACAGTGTGTTATATTTCTGACATATTTTGTGTAAATTTTACCTCCTACATGAAACTGCCACCAGAGCTTCAGACTTACTGCTGAGCTATAGAGTCGCACAGTCTCTCACTTTAAAGATAAATAAAGCAGCACTGTGTATTATCACTATGTCAGAACTGTAGGATGGTGTTTCCCAGATATTTTAGTGTGTGACACCTCATCACCAGTTATATGTTGTGACCAGTTCAGTGATTTTATTCTGTTTATCAGTTTTTTGTTAGAGCTGAAACTATTAGTCCATAAATAAATAGGTCGATTGGCAGAAAATGAAACCACAATTTTCAATGATCGATTAATCATTTAAATCATTAAAGAAAAGCCTTGAAAACGTGACTATTCATTCTATTCACTATTCATAGTCTTCTATAGTATTACTGAATATCTTATGTTCTGTTTTGATGCTCAGACAACACAAGCAATCTCAATACATCAACTTGGCCTTCGGGAAGTTGGGGTGATCATTTTTACTGTCATTGACCAAAGCAATAAATCATTTAAAAAAGGAAATAACAAGCAGAATAAACGATAATGAAAATAAAGGTGAAGTCATCCAGTTATTTACAAGAAAAAAACATTGCAGAAAAGTCTGTTTACACATTGGGTGGGTGACAGAAAGTCGGAGGAATTTGCCGACCTCTGATGCAGAAAAAAAATGTTTTATGGACTTAACAAGTAAGTCAGCCAAAAGCCAAGTCTTCCAGAAATCTGTAAACATGCTACTGTGTAATCCAAGCTCCACTGTAAGACTAATAGTTCCTTACCGGTGACATTGAGTCCATCTGAGCGCTGACACCACATAAAAGGGCGGGTGGAGTTCGGACGAGCGCTGCTGAACCATTTGTACTCGTAACATTCGCCCCCTGAAAGCAAAATAAAAAAACACTCAACAACCATAAAGACTGTAGAGTGGGAGTCTTCAGAGGAGACATTAATCAGACGAATGACGGATTAATAAAGCAGCTGCTAAGTTATGGTTGTATAATAGGCTGGTGTCATATAATGTCACTATCAGTGTGTCTTCACACAGAAGGGTCCAGTTCAATGTTTTAATCTTCAGTAAGAGCTTTTGCTTAATGACTTTCTATCAATGCTATTATGACTTTATCAATATCTCCATCAGTGCAGTAAATGACCGTATTTCCCTGCGGAGTCCTGTGTAACCAATCATCAGCCCTGCCCATTCGGTTAGCATAAATGAACAATTTAACCTTGAACAAAGGAAAGATCTATTCTCCACAGGCCTGGGTACAGTATCTCCAGTCGATGGCACAGCTCTATCTGCAGCTTTCACGGGACGATTTGTCTGCGGCTGAGGCGACTTCTCCCTTTATGTTCTTCACTTTTTCTCATTTCTTCCCTTTCTCTTGCCGTGGTGCAGCTGAGGTCGTTTTTCAGATGTGTTAAGTTATGATTGAATCACTCACTTCAGCTGGGACTCTCCTCCATCCTTTACAAGCAGAGTGGGCTTTTACTGCTATAGATATATTTATCAGAAGAAGAGCTGCTCTGGAAGAAGAAATAATGTCAGACGTTGTGTTAACCCAAAAAAAAGAAAAAACAAATAACAGGTTTTTGAAACGTGACTGAAAGTCTCTGTGAGGGTAAACAAGGGAAAAACTGATGTTCTAGCCTGTTATATAAAAAAATGCCATTATAACCATCTTGTGTAGCACTTTTATACCAAAAGGGTTTACTGTGTGCCTGTCACATACACTAACATGGCAATGGTGGTAGAGCAAGGCCGAGACATCAGGGAGGGTTCAGTGCTCAAAGACACTTGGACTGGATGAGTCAGGGATCAAATCAAATGACCCATTCTACCATTAGCAAGCTAGTTAGCTAGTTAGCTAACCGGCTGAGCTCCAAACACATTGAATCCATGGTTACGAGTGACTGTAAAAAGTCTCTGCCATTCATACCTTAGTGTACAGTTTTAGCTTTTAGCCACGTGAGCGTCGTGTGTTGACAATACTGTATTTTGATGGTTGGTTTTAAAGGAATTGATTTTGCATTCCAAAGAAATGATGATCACACTGCAGCATTTAAACCTGCAGCATTATCATGTTTTAGTTGTGTCTCTGGCCACCTGATGAATGAATGTTTCTCCAATATTCACTCTTCTTTTAGCTCTGCTTTGGTCTCAAAAAAATATTGATTAGTGCAGTTTTAAACTGCTGCCAGTTTCAGATGTGAAAACCTCAAAAACAGCACGAAGGGTGTTTCATCAAGGATTTACTTTTATGTCCCTGAAGCTGTTTGGAAACCATCTATGATTTTTGCATTTCTTCCAGCTGTGAGCAGCTCCTTTGTTGCTTTTTTTGGGTTGCATTGAAGTGAAATGGTGCAGACCAAAAATCTAGTAATTTTAGTGCGTGTTGTCATTTTTAATTGTTGCATTGTGAATGTAGTGTAGAAACAAAGCATGGTAAGAATTGGTATACAGTAAAGTGTGCAACTGGGACACAGCTGTGGTTTTGTTTTTCTCAAGCGAGCCTCACATCAAACCGCTCCCTCCCTCTCCATCCCCAGCCTCCCTTTCTCCGTCACCGCCCTCCCTCTTCCCCTGCCTCCACTCTCTCGTCCTCCTCCGCCTTCACTGGTCTTGGCTGGGCCACTCCTCCCCCTTGTGCCTTGAGTGATGCTGTGAAACCAGGTCAGGCTGGTGAACACTGCTCTGGGGCTGTGTGTAGTAGCCAGGCAGGGAGGAGAGGAAGAGTGGGAGGCGAGGGAGGAAGGAGGGGATGGGAGGGGGTGGCCGCTCCGCAGACTGAGCCTATGGCTACTGTAGATGTTGAGCTTTGGTGGTGGTGATTCACAACCCACACTGAACCTAATGGGTGATTAACACGCCTGGGGAGCTGCAGAGATCACAACAGTAAATGAGCATGTGGGTTTCCTCCGTTTGGAGACCTGACTTGAGAAATCCCATCTGGGAGAACGCCAATTGACCCAGTGTAAACAGGGAAAAACAAAGTGATTGTAGCAGTGTAGCGCTTTAGTTCCTCTGGATACCAAGGTGGCTCAGTGGTTTGTACTTTCACCTCGCAGCAAGAAAAATCTTCATTTGATTCCTGTCGCCAATCCCTTCTCTACAACCTCAACACGTTTTCTCTCTCTGTGGGTTTCTTCTGGTGCTCCAGTTTTCTCTGACAGTCTAAACGTGCAGGTTCAGATGGATAGAAGACTAAATAGCCTGCAGGTATGACCCTGAATCTAAGTGTCTTTTTGTGTTAGCCCTCTGATGCACTGACAAGCAGTCCATCGCGTTTCCCTGCCTTGCACCCAGTAATGTCCGACACTGACTCCAGCTCTCCGTGAGCATGCATATTAGGAGTACTTGTTATAAGGAAGGCTTTGTTTGGGTCTGTCGGCTGATTTGCATTCAATAAAACTTCACTCTTCAAAGGGAGTTTGCTTCGGGTAATTTTTTCAAAACTTCTGGCAGTGAGAGGATGAAGCTGTCACTCACCTGTGCAGGGCTGAGACTCCCACGCCTGGTCCGGACAGAGCTGCAGGTTTTCAGGCTCCTGGGCCAACACAGCTCGCGAGCGAACCTGAACCGAGCCAAAGTCCACGCCTGCCCCTTTGACGCAGATGCTCACACATGAGCTCCAGTCTGACCACTCCATCAGGTAACATTCACCTGCAGCAGAGAAGAGACGCATCACATGACAGGGACGGTTAACGTGAGGGTTTTGGGTGGGGAAGGATTTTACTGATTAAGTGTGGCTATGAAAACTTTTCAGCTGAATAAATACAGTTCTATATCACAGTGACATTACTCATTATACATGTCACAGAAGGGTAAAATAACTTTTTCTTTAAATTTAAAATCAATTAGTCAATCAACAGAAACTAGGCTCAAAAATATTTTGATAATTGAATAATTGTTTCATATTTTTAAAGCAAAAATAGTTACAAATTTCTACACCATTCATTTCTAAACATCCTGACTCCAGTTTCTCCTGTGTGAGGATTTACAGCTTTTCTCTGCTTTAAATAAAGTTTCAGACTTCACCTTGGACATTCACAAAATTTATTATTATCATTTTATTATTAATCAAAAAATAATTTGGCAAAATAATGGATAATGGAAATAATTGTTAGTTGCAGTTCTATTTAACAGCACTCCCAAGAAGTTAAGTTATTCTGTAAACAAACCATTTTAATTTACAAAACAATAAAAACTGATTTAATTCTGAGTGATAAAAAAAAATCCATTATAAATCAGTGAATAAATAAATAAAATGATGCAAATGTAGAACAAACTTTGCTAAGTGACAAAGATTTCACTTAATATCGCCAAAAAGGCAAAAATATGTAATTTTAAATAAATGAGAATTAACAATCGATTACTGTAACACATGTAAACATGAACTGCAGCAGCAGCAAAGGTCCAAGGGTCCGAGTCTGAAACCTGAACGTCCAACCACATCTCAGCTCTCTCACTGGTGCACGCTCACTATGGAAGTTTTGAAACACCTGACCAATGACCTGAAAAAAAAATTGCGAGGTCTGGCTTCGAGCCGTATCACAAATCTTTTAATTTCCTGTAAGTCAGTGTGCAGCCTCAGATCCTCAGGCTGGGTGGCCCTTCTGGCTCCGGAGTTCAAGACTAAAAGGTGACCAGGTTTTTGCCATCAGGGGCGCTGGCGGACGGGATCGGGATTATCTCAGTTCCCATCTACTAGATAAGATGTCTTTTATTTCTTTTTCAGTATTACTGTTCATTTTTAGCCTCCATCTCTTGTGCTACCCTCTTGTTTTCACTCATTTCCACTGCTTTTATTTGACTGTTAAATAAGTGTTTATACTATTCAGGGAAATATCTATGTTGCAGTGTGGGTGTCCTTGGTGGAAATCAGATATTCAAGTCTGATAGTATTAATGCAATGCTTTACCTATTTACCTATTTATCTGTGGATGAGAACAGCTGAATGTGGGTGAGATGTTACGCTAGGCAGCAGAGTTGCATACAGAATATGTATTTACTATTTACATATCACATCATATGATGCTTCAGATGCTTTGAAGAGTTTCAGGAGGAGGAAGGTGTAAGTTCGAGATGCAGGGTGGGTTGGTTTTGATCACAGCTGACAACTGCAGCTCATCAAACAGCAGGGGAAATAGAACACAGGTCAAGGGTGGCAGTGCATGAAAGTGTATGTGTGTGTGTGTGTGTGTGTGTGTGTGTGTGTGCATGCGTGCGTGCGTGCGTGTGTGTATGTATGTATGTGTGGATGCAACCTGCCAGAATTCCCAAGCTGTCCCCGGCCCTGCACAAACAGCCCTTGAATTTCCTCCCAAATCACACTACACTACCTCCCTGCACAGAAAACAGTCTGTGCTTTTGATTGCTGTTTGATACTTCAGTGCTCCTGCAGTTTGGCAAAAGGGGTTGGACTGACTTGTTATCTAGGGCAGCGTTTCTCAGTGTTTTCCATCTCAGGGACCAGCAGACATCTGATGAGTTTTTTTTTTTTCCCTCCAAAATGAGAAATCCGCCAGTGGAAACACATGCCACACACTCTTAAAATATAAAATGAATTGAAACGGTGGTACTTTGAAACAACGAGTTGTGGGTTGAAGAACATTCTCCTCTATATTTAAGAGACATTGAATGCTGAACGATCAACGATGAACTAAAATAGAAACAGAGCCATTTGGAAATGAACTTCACATTTGTATTTTGTCTTTTGGCACAAGTAAGGAACAATAATTCTCCCTTCAGGGACCGCTAACACTGAAAATAACACATTTATATTTAAGAGGCACTGTGTGAAAAGACACTGTTGTTGTCAACTGCATAGCACTGTAAATCGGGGGTTCAGTCTCCCATCATTTCCTATTGAAATGTTGCAGATATGCCCTATTTACCCAAAGGAAACACTCATGTTCACTTGTGTATGTGCAGCACGATATCAGGGGTGCATCATCACAATATGAGGAGCGATGTTGTGATTGTGGGAGGGAGGGGCAGCTAACCGACCTGGTGGACAGAGTCCAGCAGCTGTTGGGCAGAGCTCACCTGTCTGCTCTGCTCTGCTCTGCAAAGCTACATCAAAACCCAGCAGCTGACAAGCCTCCGTCACAAAACCTGACAACAACTCATCAGACCCAACCTTTGAAGTGATAATCCCATCTGTGAGATGTTTTTTTCCAGTAGGGGGTTGACATCCTTGGTGCTAAGATGATATTGTGCTGTTTTTGTGCTGCAGTGCTGAGACGCCACCTGTCAATCAAAGTGTGGTCCATGGGCTGCGTCTTCTGACTTACCTTTTTGTATTAATGAAGGCTTCAGCTGCAACAGTGATTACTGCTGTTATTGGTAAATACCCACTTCTACTTATTCCCAAGAAAATGCTGTTAGTGCCGCTGGAAAGGATCCATCCCTGTAAAGACCTGCGATACTCAATACCGCCTTTTAAAACAACACTATAAACGCTGTCATGAGTTATAACGTCACTACTTTCAAAGCTGCTTCATAATGCCTCCCACATGTTTAGGGTTCATTGTTGTATAGAGCCTGAAAATATTTAAAAACATTTTTCCCCATTTTTATTTAAGAGAAATTATTCTATTTGCTGAAAAATTTGAAGTTTTTTAAAATTAGTTTTGTTTATTTATGTCGACATAAACACTTCAGCTGTGACCTAAATGCCTACATATAAAAAATGCCTCTTTTTAAACCTGAATCCAAATTTTGACCTGGAGCACAGACAGTGTTCAGAGAGGTGGACAATTTTTCATTTGAATGCTTCCTGTCTCGTCTGCTCAGAGAAAGCTTCTGGTCTCCTGAAATGTCAAGCAGCATTTCTGTAATAAAAATACAAATTAAGAGGGAGAGGCGACAAAAGAACTCGTCGCTCAGCTTCAGATCGTTTATAGTTGAAATCTTTTGTTAAAAAACACTGAAGTTTGTTTTCTGCAAAGTGGAGAGAACAATCCTTTATGTGGGCTGCAGGCAATTTGAATAGGAGACGGCTTTCCTAAACTATTGTTATTTAAATAATGTCTGAATTTTTTGGGCGACATGAACAAATAAAAGCGTAACTGCAACAAACGCTGGCTAAATTATCTGAGAAACTAAAATAAAATGACCATTATGCTGCTCTGAGTTTCTCTTTATAAGAGAAATACTGTCTCCACTCACTTTTCACTTCTTCTAATTTGCCATTTTTTTGAGCGATGTTAAGCCACTGAAACTTCCTGTGGATATTTCACATTAAAAGCCTCCCAGGAAAGGAAAAGATCTTTGCAACGAACAAAAAAAACAAAACAAAAAAAAACTGGAATTCATCCGTGAGTGTAACTGTATTTCTGTTAAAGAGAACTACAGTGGTGAGTATGACATGGCAATATTGTTTGTGATGCTGCTATGGACACGTATGTTATCCTGACTTTATCAAGACAACATGTGAACATGTAAAAGCTGATTTACAAAATCAGGGAAAACAAGGAATAAAGGCCCAGTTATCTCTGCAGCAGGGGTAAATAAGGAATTTAAGTTCAGCTGAATCACCGCTGTGTTATATTAATTAATGACAGACAGCAGCTGAAAATGAGCTCATATGAAAACGTTATGGATTGTGACTTTAAAGCCAGGACGCTGCCCACAAAAGAGGCAGAGAGCCCAGTGGTCTCCTGAGTGTGAGGAGTGATGTTCTTGAAGGTGGAGTTGGCGTGTGAAGTCGACCGCCAAGGACGGAGGGAAATGAGGCCTGGCAGTCATCTGGAGGGAAAGTCTGATACGCTCCTGATTTTAAGATTCCTATTGTTTTATGTTGAGAAAGTAAAAGTTATATTAGACTCAAACTGCAAGAGTGTTTGTTTACTTTTGCAAACCAGACTGCAATAAACCTTAAAAGGGCTTATAGTGATTAAATAAAACCGTGCTGTGTAATACCTAAAAAGGATTTGCTTTGTATGGTCGCATATCGAGTAAATCACAACAGATGTCCAGCTCAGCATAAAGACTGCGCTGAGACCTAATCACTCACCGAAATTAAAAAAAAGTCATCCTGTGCAGGTCGAGCGTCGAGCAACACTGCCAGGTTTGAGGGTTTGTTACCCACTGGGGCTACTCATGCTGAAAATGTGTGCACACATGGCACACTAACAAGCTCTGGGTGGAAGTATCGACCAAATGGCACCAGGCACCAGTCTAGTTTTAGGTTTTTGTTTTACACTCAATCGGAGTCTGTTTAACAGTTATGCATGAATAGTTTTGTCGGCGTGTATCACACAAGACTTTAAAAATAATGTAAAAACAAAACAAAAAAAAAACCCTGCACAGGCTAGATCTAGAGTCAATTAAGCATTTGTTAAAACCTGAACCTGAACAGTGATTGTTCAGTTATCTTTTAGTAACCATAAGTGCTCGCAGCAGGGCCGTCAAGCTTTGGATTTGCGGTAGCCGAGAGAGAAACTCAGCATCTAAAGAGTCCGGAGGGTGGTGAGTTTTTTATTTTTCCAGTTGCGTTTTGAAAAGCAAAAATATGAGGAATGTATTAAACAGAGTGTTTATCTGGCTAAATAACTTACTACCTGCAGCAGCAGTGCTATCACAGTGTCATTTCCATCATTTAATTAGCTCGGACTGCAACAGCCACTGTGTGGGAGCTGCTCTTGGCTGCTGCTACATCAGAGTCTATAGGCCAGCTGTCCTGCTCTGTACTGGGTCTTTACACTGCAGCAGCTCCAGCCAACATAACACAAGGCAGCGTTTCATCTGTCAAACACCTTGGTGAGTCGTCGCCCTGAAAGTCTTAAATAAATAAAATAAATACAAACAAGCGGCTAAACGGATTTATGTTGTAATGACATAAACGTCTTTATAATACCAGGACGAACTATCTCTACGCTGCAATACAAGAACAATGCTTCTTCTTTATTTCTTCTACAAGGATCATTAACTGGTGAAGGGCTGGGACCTGTTAGCGTTAGCCTCAGTCTTGTGGCATGATATAATATATGTAGAATAAAGTGAATATTTAAGATCCTTTTATAGGATTCCTGTTCTAAGACAAATCACGTAGAAACTGTGAGCCAGAGACAGTGTTTTCAACTAATTCATGTAGCTGCTGTTAGCTTAATTATCTACTGAGACTTTCCAGTGCTTTTGAGGCTTATAACTCCAGCTTCTATCCTTTTATGTCGTGTTTTTAATGTGTTACGCTACATTTCTTATTTAATGCTTTTATGCAATATGTAAATCAAATGCTTTTGTGTTGAAATGTGAAATACATTAACAGCCTTACAGAGAGTCTACCAAATATGGTGCTGCACATAGTTTCACATGAGTCATGCCTATGATCAAGAGTGAAAAACACATCTTCAGTCTGCTCTCTTGTTAATCAGCATCTCCTTTCATATGGGAGGTGCACGAACGCATAAAATCTGCACTTTATTGTCATTTACACACAGCAGACTGGGATTCAGCGAGGTTGTGTCTCAGCTCACCATCTTGTCTTTTTTAAAAGCCCTTAGGGTTTTTGTTATCTCACCCGCACATATTATTGATTGCAACCTTTTTCTGTTATTTTATCTCTGTGTGTCTGTTCGTGTGTGTGTGTGTGTGTGTGTGTTTTAATCACTTTGCCTCTGTGTTTCTTCACTGTACAAATGGAATAAATTGAATTGTGGGGGTCAGAGCTTTCATCTGGATTCGCCTCTCAGTCTATTTCACTGAAAGAGCAGGTGGTCCAAATAATCTGTGCGTTCCACATAAAACAGAAAATAGTTCCTGACAGCGGTGCCTCTGGCTTGGTCGGGAGCTTCAACAAACACCACTAACAATGTTCACTGGTCGGTAGGCCTGCGAGGGATCGTCTTTTGACTGCCGCACTAGTGAAAACCTCAGTGTGTTTTACTCCTCTCACTGTGAGGTAAAAAAGAAGTGGCTGCAGCGCCTCGGGTGCTTTATATAAAAACTGTGGATGGATATCAAGCAAACTGCAAGGAAATGTGGAGAAATGGAACCAGAAAGACTAAAATATGAGACGCAAATCTGCAGGTAGACTATACGGTGGAATGTCTGTCATGATTTAGACTACTTACTACCCTGGCAGAGGAAAGTAGAGTGCTCTCTGAGTTGCTACAGGCAATGAAATACAGAAGCTACGAGTAAATTTAATTCGCATAAAACAGCACAGCTATACAAACCATCTGCCATAATGTAGTCCATTTATTCTGCCTTCAGGTAAGCTCCTACCTCTGATTTTAGAGGTCATGAATAGGCACTAAGTGGTATTGGTTAGAGATAATATAATCTACCTTGTGACAAAAGTATTTTTTAGTGGCTGCTTTGTGATATACAGTAAATCAAACTGCTGACAAGTGTCGACTGTGTTATGCATTGCAGCGTGACGTTCTCCTGGTTGAACCTGAAAGCTGCTCTGCAATGCAAAATAAATTAGCATTGGGTCTTTTTGCTTATGCCTTTGTTTTTCATTCGGAAGGATGACGCTGACCCAGGAGCTCAGGTAAACAACACACACTCAGCCACTGTTTACTGTTGTTTGTGTGGTAGAAGACATTGTTGTCTGGGTCTTTCTTTATCAGGAAAATTGAAAAAATAATCATTTTAGTCACATTTTTATAATGTAAAAATGACAAACCCTAATTGCAGCTTTGAACATCGTATTTAGTGGATCACGGACTATATATTTAAATACAAGTCGTCTGAGTGCAGAGATACACAGTAGACTCTTGTAGACACTTGCCAGACCGATGACAATGATGTTCAGGCTGTGAAAACATACATGCTATAACAGTACTGCCTCTACTCTGTCCGGTGTTCGGACATCACTTTGCACGGTGGCTCATGCGGCGCAGGAAGCTGAAAATTTCCATTTGTCGAACAGCATTATTACCTGGACAGGGAAGGTTACAGGCTTCCTTCAGTCTGATCTGCTTGTCTCCGTCGACGGCGAGCTCCAGGCTGCTGCACAGCTCCTCGTCCACCAGGCTGCCGTCGCCGTAGCTGGAGCCGTCTGACACGAGGCAGGACAGGTTTCTGTAGCGCATGCCGTGACCACACACCACATTCTGACAGGACAGGAACACCACAGAAGAAGAAGAAGAGGAAGGAGGAGGATGAGTTACTTCAGTCAGGGAGAGGAGTCACTTGGGGACAGATGAGTGCTGGTTAATTTTAGCTTTGGCTGCTCATGTGGCGGCAGCAGCCACTAATAAAGAGGTTTGTATTTTTACGTCTGAATTACAATAAACAGAGTGGATGATAGATAATGATGTAGTTTTGAAACATACAAAGGTTTACATGTAATTAATGTGTAAAGTGCATATGAACATTAACTGCTGATGCACGTGTCTGCCCGACTATTAAAGATGGTAATGAAGATAAAAGCCACTATCCCTTATTGATTTCCATTATTAAATCAATATCCAAACATCAAGGGCAGGTGTACATAAAGACTTTGAGCTAAATCAGGAGACTAACGTGAGACTAACTAACTTTTCATGGACAGTAAGCTTTCTGAACTGATGGGAGTTTTGAGATCTGATCCTGAAATCTAAGGGAAAGAAACCTGCTCACAGACGCTCATTACTTTTCCTGTCTTTCAAACTATTCTTGGCACAGTTTCCTTCAGTTCATCAACAACAACAAAAGACTCTGCCGTCTCTTTGTTGGACTGCTGAAGAAACCTCAAGAGTTTGTGTTGTAACAAAGGCCAATTTGTCACTGAGTCTTACGTAAGTCATGTTCCCTAATAAACATAGATCAGATAAATGCTTGTGTTGAAATTGAGTTTCACTTTGAATTCGATGAGTTGACTATTTGCTACTTTGAGTCTTTCTAAGACTTTTAAAGTATTTATCCCCGTGATTTTCATGAAAACTTGTCAGCAGTTTTTTTAGCAACGGTCCTTTTTGGTATTTTTGAAAGGTGGTGTGGAACAGGCAGGAGCAGCAAGTTGAACTTCACTGTGCTCAACTACTCGCACCATGTGCAGCATGAAATCACATTACAGTTACAATTATTACCGACTGACCTCTTCATCTAACAACATGGATTTGTTTGGCTGCGCTGCAAACAGACACAAAGAAGCTGCAGATACAAAGTGTCTGCTGTAGCTGTGGTGTTAAAAAAAAAATAAAAAAAAATCACTTGCCGTTACCATGGTAACCACGGAGGTTGCCAGATTAACTTCCAACTTTAAAGACGTGCAGACATTGTGTATTACTAACTCAATAACAAGAGACTGCATTAGTCACTTTATTAGTTGTGTAGCATCTAAAAAAAAACAAACAAAAGAAAATCAGGTCTGACAGTTTGTTTATGTGAATCACGGGTAACAGCTGATCTCCGAGATATCTGTCTCCGCGTCTCTCTCTGCCATTTGTGAGATTGACAGCTGATAGAGTTGAGTGAGGGGAACAGGTGATGTATATGATGTATAAATAATTAAGCTCGCCCTTTCTGCCCATAAAGCCGCAACCGTGCTTTCACGGTTTTCTTTTATGTCATAAAGCAACGCGGCAGATTTCTTTAACAATCTGACCTGGTGGCACAAAACGCACAATGAAGTATGGAAGCTGCCAAATTCCTTGGCGAAGGTATTCGTTTGCAGTAATGTATCAGCATTAAATGTGCATTAGATTGATTTTTACCATCCATCTCTCAAAATAAGTGTATGAGCATGGATTTTATCAGGTTGTTCATCAATACTAAAGACTCCATTATTTTTTGCCAGATGCTGAGATTTCTTTTTTTCCAAAATCCACTTTCTGGCTCAAACTCTTATGTGTATTGATCTCGGCTGAGCCAGGCACCTGTCAAAGTTGCATTTCTTGTAGGCTGACAGAGGTCGATACAGTTATTAATATTTAATGTCCCTGGATTATGGTATAATGTTATGATTTATTGACCCACCTCCACCCGACACTCGGACCAGGGGCTGTACTGCCAGCGGTAGCAGGGTCGGACGGGGCAGGGCTTCCACTGCTCCATCTGGGAGGGGCAGGGCCGGCCGTCGCCCTGAGACGCCTGGACCACCGACCGCCGCCGCCACATCTTACCTGGAGAAAACAAAAGGTGACATCATCAGTGTATTATCATTCATTTTCCCTTTTTTATTTTTCATATCAGGAAGATTTTTTCATGCTGTACTGACACAGTCTGTGAAGGACTTGAGGACTTGTATTGCCATGGTTACACTGCGTTCATTGTTTGCAGATGACATTATTCTATAAAAACAATTATTGTTTAA
Organism: Seriola dumerili; assembly: GCF_002260705.1. NCBI lineage: Eukaryota > Metazoa > Chordata > Actinopteri > Carangiformes > Carangidae > Seriola > Seriola dumerili. The sequence goes on from NW_019174347.1 coordinate 23,379, forward strand.
ATAAATGAAATTAAGTACCACTCAAGCCAGAAAAACAACAACAGTGTCCTCTGTGACCAGCTCTTGAGTCCTGTGCTTGAGCAGCGTGACATAAAATAAATGTCCAGTGATTTTTTTTTTTTCTTTCCTGCTCCTGTAGAGGTTTAGATTCCTGTCTAAAATAAAACGATTACACACAGAAAAGTAAAGTGGCTGTGTTTTCTCTTCATAATAAACTAAATGCAAACAGATGGGACACATGTGGTGACCATTGCGGTGTGACACACAGCAGTAATCCATTCCCTCTGTAAACAACTCATTTTAGATGCATGTTTGTTTTGAACGCTTTAAATTAATCTCACTGTGCGCAAGAGCACTTCACTTAACAGAGCAGGAGTTTCTAAATGGCCTGAAATACGGCACTTTCTCTCTGTGCCGTCTTTGATTGGTTCTTGGTCCACTTGACTGAAATGGCTTTTTTTTTTTTTTTACTCCACATCAATCAACAAACTGACTTTTAATAAATCCAATACATCACAGCAGCTAACACCTCAGAGACCGTTTGTTTTAAGTGCAGAATCGATGCTATGAATTAACTTGAAAAAAAAAAAAGAAAAGAAAAGCATACGCACACGCACGCATCTCAAAATCCAACCTTCCTGTCTACCTCTTTTAAATAGCCCACTCTCAAATCTCACAACCCTTTATTTGTTGCATATCCCACTTTGATTTCCACCTTGCCAGACCAGCAATCTGCTCACCTCAGAGCAACCTACGACATCTTTCAACACGTAAAACACTAACCAGCCTTCCCACACAAAAACTGTACGATCTCATATCCTGTTCCAACGAGAGAACATCTCCCACACACACACACACACACACACATACACACACACACACACATACACACACACACACATCAAATGAGATCCCTTCTTGCTCCTTTAGCCGTTCTTGAACTTTTATCTTATTCCTTGTGATTTAGCAGCTCTCGCTGTGGCGCCTCTTCTTCAAAGTCCTCCCCACAGCCCCGAGGAGCAGGAAGATGTAATGGGACAGAATCAGCTGATTGAGCTGCTGGAGTTGCAGCCAGGTAAACAGGAGAGCACATTTTTTCGCCGGCCGTTTGACGACACTTTAAAGCAATCACTCTCTCTTATTCAAACACCCCCTCTCTTTTGTTTAGGTGAATTTTTTCTGGCCAAGAGCCTCCGGTGGGAGCAGGAAGTGTGTAACTTCTTTAGTTACCCAAGTACGTTTTCTTCATCAACACACACACATCGCTTTGGTGTGAAGTTACACACATGCAGAGAAAACTATTAATGCAAAAATACTGGGATGGTTTTTTCAAACCGGTCCCTCTACGCCTTCATGTTTTCACTCGGATCCTCCTGCCTTACATTTACACATGCATGAATGGATTATGACACAAAGGGCCCCTGGGTGCAGACATGTAACAGGCCCCGCACCCCTCCTACATGGGAGCACACCCTCACACCAAAAGAGATGCAAAAGGGACACAAAATGATTGTGAGCCGAGTCATTTGTAGCAATTTTGTGTCTCATTCAATGACATTTTTCAAGGTGAACTCTCCAGTTCTGATGTTATTTCAAACACTGCACCTGGGCTTCAGTATCTAGTTCACACTGGAGATGAAGGGAGGTTGTCTGACTCCTGCCAAAGCTTCCTGCCGCAGCAGATTCACACAGACACTGATCTGTACAGGCATTTTACTAAATACTACAGCACATTGTACAAAACAGTAGAGAAAACCATCAAAGAAATGAATGCAGAAAAGATGCAGGTTCTGTTACAGCTGTTCTGCTGCTCTGATTCAAATTCCATTAGTAATTTGCCTGTATTTTAATTAAATGTTACTGCGGCCTCTGTACGCAGCTGCAATATGAAGGAAAAATGTAGAAAAACTAATACTATGTTGGATTTGATTCACAAAGAACCAATATTAAATTACTCTGATACGGATCAGGAGCAACAGAAATAATCAGGACATCCCAACTTTTCTGAGTTCTGTGATTGTCCAACAAAAACATCTAACTTCATACAGACGCTCTGGCTTTAGGGCCCCAGGCCTCTGCCCTTCAGGCCAGTTCAATAATCCAACTGCAGTCTTCTGGTACTGACCACTGAGCATCATAAAGTCGAATTTCAGTCAACTTAGAAGTCAGACGGGGAAACAAGTTTATTTCAGCTGGAAGGTTTTTTTTTTTTGGCTTCCTTTTTAATTGAACTATATGTGTATATATGTTTAGAGATTGAGCCGGGAATCGAACTCACGACCTCTCTGTCACCAAACCAAGTGATCAGGGGCTTTCTGAGCTACAGCAGCTCTCACTCAAATAACAATCAGCTGACAACATCATCATAATGATAATAAAGCTCAAGTCTGCCTCCTCACATTAACTATGTAATTATCGTCCACTTGATGACATGCACACCTGGGTGGACGTGACCCCTGCAGTTGGACACACCCACCGACGCCGGCTTGTTCTTGTGTGTTTAATGGAGGTGAGGTGATACCAGTCAAATGATGCATGTGTCTGACATGTTGTAAACCTTTCAACCTCTAAATATAAAGTTTCTCCTCATTTTTCTCCCTTTAGTTTAAGGTTGTTAAATGAATCTTACTCCACACTGTGACAGAGTCAGTTCTGTACCAGCTTGGTCCAACTCTTTCAGAGTGAGTAAAATATTCCCCCCAAAACTTGGTATCATATTTGGTATCTTCAGTAACTTTATGACCTCCAGTGGAATTTGCAGTTTCTGTGGGTGTGAGCTGTGTTTGGTTGCACAGCGTGAGTTTGTATTGACTCAACCAACAGCAGTGAGCGAGGTTTAAGCTTTAAGCTGGATCACAGGACCTTGTTGTGTGTTACACTTTCAAGATTTAAGACTAGATGTTGTTTGACCATTTGCCATCAACACTGCGAAGTGATCAGGTTCAAACTATTTCGGCATCATCTTTTATTTCATATCTGAAAAAAACATTTATAGTCAAGCTTTAACGTCAAGGTGTTTTATTATTTGGATTCTAAGTGCTTGTTTTTGCTTTGCCTTACTTCGCTGGCTCTGGCTTTTACTGCGATTTAATCTCATTATTGTACATTAATAAAGTGCAGTATAACTACATTTCAGTTTAGTCATCATTTCAATATGCTGCTTGAGTGATGATGAAAAGATGAACTGGTGTCATGTTAGAAAAAGGCCACAGATTTGTCACCAGTGAGTCGGTTCCTTGATCACACTGGAAGTCGCTCAAGATAAAAACGCTAAATGTCAACATCTATTGCACAATTTTAGCTGATTATAGTGTTGAGCAACATCTTTGATACGACGAGTCTTACCCTCCAGTCCGCAGGTCTGTGAACACTCTGACCAGGCCGACCAGTCTGACAGCTGACAGTTGACGGGACACTCGACCACGCAGGAGATGATCATCTGCCACTTCTTCTCCAGATTCAGCTGCAGCACATTGAGGGTAATTCATGACACATGATGGAGTCGTCCACAACACAGATGAACAGTCATGGCAGCAATCGATCTATGACTGCCAGACAGCAGCTTGACCTCTCAGAACTACAATTCCCAGAAGTCTTTGTTCTGGCAGGGGGGAAGTCTATGCTGAGCAGCATCTGGCCGGCAGAGTTGGAATATCGAAGCTGCTGCGAAAGCCATCCTGACACTGTGTTTTTGTGAATGAGCCAGATGATGAAGGTGGCCAAGGGTTAAATAGCTGTGGGGACGGCTCTGCCACAGGCCGCCGGCTACAATTACAGGGAGCTGGGACACATTATGAATGAATAAAACACTCAGCCTACAGCAACGACAACAATCTCTGCATGGGAATACGTCTGAATATTTCATGTTGCTGTGGGCCTAGTAGTACAAGAAGGGTACAATAATATATTGCAATGACTGATGTGATTAAGTCATTAAGAAAAATGAGTGTGTCAAACAAAGAAAGTAAAAACGAAACTGCCCAAGAAACAAAAAGGGAAAAATACCAAACGAGACACTTGAGGAATTTTCTGCAGGTCTCACCTCCTCGCAGAATTTGATATCCACCGATTTGCCGTCGCTGCGAACACAGTCCAGCATCCGGGTCTTGATGCCGCTCCCACACACGGCGTTAGGACTGAGCTGACATGTGCTCCAGTCTGAGGAGAAACAAAACAAAGCCACATTTACATTTCTGGCAGATAATGTTCACGCAATTGCCAAAATAAAGTTAACTCAGAGAGCTTGATACAACACTACAGGGATCTGTTAGTGCCAGGCTGAAATACCAACAACACAGGCAATCCCCCGCGACACAGTACGGGCAATGTTGTTTATAAAGGATTACTACATAATGATGCAACCACAGTCTTGTAGCGCTGGCCACTGAGCATCATTAAGTCGATGCATTTTCTGAATTTGATTCCTTCATGTCACAAGCAGCCCGGGGACTGTCAACAAAAGTCGCACAGAGGTTTTGTCGTTTCTTGGTTGTGCTGGAGGTTTTCTGAGCTATGTCAGCTCTCACCCGGAGAATAATGAACAACTCCACATAATGATAGGTTGAATAAATATGCAGTGAACAATTAGCATCTATTTTCCATCACTTATTTCATCTACATCTACTTTCTGCAAATAATCACTCAAAATAAATGTCACAGAAAAAGAAACCCAGCGACACTGTCATCATTGGAATTTTTGCTCTGAACTTCATCAGTGCAACTCTAGGAAAAGCTCATTTTCCATCAAAGCATACATCAGAGCTGTTTTGAAGTCTTTCGGGGGCAAGTCCCAATCAGATCTCAAGTCATTTGAGACATGTCTAAAGTCAAGTCTTAAGTAAATTGCGAGTCAGAATGCAAATCTTTCAGGTCTGAGAACTGACAACTAAAATGGCACGCTGTTTGAACATTCCTCTACAGCGAGACTGCGTTCTTTTTAAATGTGTCGGCGTGACGAGCGTGTCGCTGTTCCTGGCTTTCCTCACGCTGTCTTATTTATTTATTCTACCAGAACAACTTGAATGTTTTTGCTTTTAAATCCAGATGTGTCTCCGTGCAGCCAAATCCAAGATAAGATCATATTTGTGACAAAAAACCTGCATTAACTCTTTTCTTTTTTTGGCCACCTGGAGGTGTGGGATATTAACATTTTAGATTGAGGAACTAATGTTCTGATTTGTTGTTATTGTACGGGTTTGAGAGGATAACACAAAAGGGTCATTGTGCTGAGAAAGGCGTGATTGACACCTGAACGTACGTCCGATTAAGCCAACTTTGTGATGAGTCAGCAACTGTTGTTCTATTGTTCGCCTGACAGGATATAAAGCAAGGTCTTTAGAGAACAGCCGTGTTGGGTCTTCTCTGCCTGCTGCAAGACTTAAAGAGATCTGATTCATCACGACGCATCTGTAATTATTCAGAGGACTAACAACTCTCGACATTCAAGAGGAATTTCTATCGCAGAGACAGAAAAAATCAATATGGGTTAATGTGTTAACAGTCATTTGTTTGCACATCCAAGAGAAACAGAGCAACATCAGCATTCATTTGAAGTGGTGTTTGTGTCCATCTGATGAATGGTAAGTCCAACATTTACTGTTTTTGGTCTCGACCAACTCCTGAGGGAAATACATGGCTTCATTAACTGCTGAATGCTCCATGTGTTAACCAGTTAACTGTGTCAGTCTCCTCGCCTTGATGCTGGGATGGTTTTGTACAGCTACACGCTCCATCTGAAAACGACCGAAACAATAAAGTTTCAGGCCGGAAAAACTGAAATTATGTGTGATCATCTCTACAATCGACCACATAGTTATTTGATCCATTGTTAATATGGAAATATTGATTACAGTATGACTCAACCAAGTCCTGACTCTCTTATTCTGGCTAACGTTACATACACCTGGAATGGACAAAATAAAATGGGTGTATAAACACGCTCATGATTTTTATTATTAATACTTTATAGAGAAATGTACATGTGCACGAATGCAGACATTAAAAATCAATATGAACTACAAGAATGGTTGAAAACCTTTTCATCCTCTAGCAGTCGAGTAGCTGTTAAATCCCAGAGTTCACTCATCACAAATTCTCCAGCTACATTTTATAGCCTCACATGATAAATGTTACCCGCCAGCTTGAACAGCTCATAACTTTACCTCACATAGCAAATATTTATTGGTGTTCAGCAGGTTGCTGCGATTCATATTACCGTCCTGGGTGCAAGCAAAGCTGGAAGGCGGGCGAGAGGGAGTCGTGGTATCGACGGGAGCAGGGAGGAAAACGAGAGGAATGTATTCAAGTTACAAGAAAATAGCATTTCACTGGTGTTCTGCTTCTGTAGCTGGATGTATTCTCAGTCGAAGCGGGGATGGAGCGCGGGGACAAAACACGAGGAGAGGCTGTTCACGAGTCTTCAAATGCTTGTTGAATGAATAAACCCCAGACAATATGAAAGCTGTGGTGTCTTAGCTTTTAAAGGGTGAACACACAGAAACACACTGTCGCACCATGTTGTCCTGTGTTACTCTAACAGTTGCTTTATATGCTGATATACAACAGCTCGTCCCAATTCAGGGGCTGCATCCTTCGGAGGCTGTATTTGAAGACCGATTGCGTCACAGCGGCGTGACAAGGCTGTCCTGTTTCGCAGGCTCCTTCAAATGCAGCCTTTTTCTTTTTTTTTTTCCTATGGACCCACCTATCCCAAGATTCATTGCTGGCAGGTAATGAAAGCAAACAACACCGACTGAGAGCCAGAGGATTACACTTTTAAATAAAAAAAGTATTGCGTTTCAGCTCAGTTCAACAGCTAACGGTACAACTGTTAAAACCAAGGGCCTTAAAACTTCAAGTTATGTGTTGTCAAGGTTGCCAGGCAACAGGAGCGGATACAGCAGGTGACACAAAGCGAAAATCCTCTGTAGGCTAGACTGTCTCATTTCGGTTTATGAAGTCTATGACGGGCCACACCTCAACGGGCCGCGTCCTCCGAAGGATACGGCTCCAGAATTGGGACACAGCTGATGTACAACGACCAGATTTCTAATATAAAATATCAAGATTTTATCAGACTGATAAAAGATTGATAAGATTGTATGAGGTGCATTAACACAGTGCAACTCCATCAAATTAATTACCAGCTATTTTGCTGACATAAACAATCTCCTCATTCCTTCACTGCAATGTATCTGGATAGATGTTTTAGGACCGACGTGTCATGCATACAAATCAACTACTTTAGGCATCCAGATGACTCAGCAGAACGGCGAGCACGCCCTGTACTTGCCGTACTGTAAGTTTGACTTCAGCTCATTACCTTGCATGACACACCTCCTCCCTCTGCCTCCCTTTCCTTCTGCCACAGCCTTCAAATAATCACCCTGTGTGTTTCTTTGTTGTCTCTTTGGAGTCAGACTCTTAAACAGCTTCTGGCTGGCAAAGATCACTGTCAATAACAGATGATTACTTTGTCAGCAAAGAGGTCATTGGAGGTTTAAAACTGCTCACTTAAATCCAATAACTGTGGCTGCCATCAGCATCCTTTTATGCTGGCATCATTAGTGAGTTGTGTGGGCAGGCGGTCAGATTTAAGTTTTCTCTTCTGACAAAGTAACCAGGATTTAAAAGCAACATCACCACAAGTTTTCCTCAATAAATCTCACCACACAATTTCAGAGCTGTGAGAGGCTGAACCTCGGCACACCTCCACCTTAAAAAATATATTTCTATGAAGTAAAGAGACGACATTTTATTCCAGACTTAGGGTGCAAATGCCTTTAAAACCACAGTGTGCCATGCTGTTGTTAAAAAAACCCTCTGTGACAACAGGGAGGCGGAGGTATCATCATGAAGTGTGCCCTCCGCTGACAAAGATGAGTGGCTGTTTTTAGCTGCAGAGAGCTCGTTTGCAAACTCAACTCAGGGAATTGTGTCTCCTTCTGCCGAGGAGCTTTGTGGCACTCTGGGGACCGAAAATAGGGAGATTGCAACAAGAAAAAGCGACAGTAAGAGACTCAGAGAAAAGGCGGCAAGAAAAGGAGAGAAACACTGAAGGAAGGAGCAGCTTGGATGGTCTCGGCATCAGCAATGAAAAAAAAATGAAAGAAGAAAAGTGTGTTTTACCCAATAATAATCTCTGCTTCTATATTATGTACACACACCTTGGGAAGCCTGTATGCCACTGTGAACCCAGCAGTAGGGATTATATGTCACATCTCTTGGTGTAACAACACAACAAGGAAGACGGGAGGGTTGGTGAAAATATGAAGCAGCAGCAACGAAGGCAACACAATAAAAATTTCAACAAGTGAAATATAGGAACGCTGCCAATCTCTCTTTTTGTTTATTTTTTATTGAAATAGTTTGTAACAGTTTCCAGAATGAAATGTGAAAGAGTAACCTCTGTGACACGCGGTATGACGCGGTGATATCCTGCAGATTAGAGAGCAGAGATTGGGAAGCATGCAAGCTCAAACCTGTCTGATTAAAGTAAATCAAAATGTATTTTCTATTCTCAACAGTCACCACAGAGGTGCCACCGAGGAAGGCACTTAACCCACAGCAGCCAACAGTCAAATGTTTTACCTGTACTTCGCTTCCAGACTTTAAAGGTCCCATATTTTACACTTTCCTGTCTCTTATTTGAAGTGTTGATCCATAAGTTTTAAGAACCATCTCAGTGTAGTTTCACATCTCCTCTCTCAGGCTTCTCTCTGGAGCTCTAGTAACAACAGGTCTGTGAGCCAATCAGAAGAGAGGAGGCTCTGAGACCGATTGGCTAACAGTTTTCTGAGTGATCGAAAACACTTCAGAGAAACCAAATCCTGCAAGGTTGGATGGTGGGTTCAGGTGGGCGGGGCTTGGGCCGTGGCTGAGAGTGGCGACTGCTTTGTTGTGACATCACAAAGTTACAGAAGTCCTGAATACAGGCTGTGTGCATTTCTCTGTGGACTGAGGCTTTGATACTTTTACAGTATTAATATAGAACCCAGACCTGATCTATAATCAGAAAAGACATGGAAATCTACCTTTATACAATAGGGGATCTTTAATGGCTGTAACTGCAGGAATCTGCAGAAAAAAACTTACAAACCGACAAACAAAAAAATGATCCTGTGGTCAGAGAGGAGCTTTGCAAAGAGCAGCTGTGAGCAACACTCGAAAGAGCTCCATTAACATTACATCATCATAACACAGCACACAGTCTGATAAAACCTTGCAAGGTTTGCAATTATCTTACTTGAAGAAAAAAAAGTGATGAGGCTGTTGAAAACAGAAAAACAGATAAGTCAGTTATTGATTCTTTGTCTCGCTGTTAAAACAGATGAGGAGTCTCATTCTGAAGTGGAGACTGTGTTCACAGTGATGTTCTCCCAATTCAATAGCTGTTTTAATATCGGTGTTGTGGTTAAAGTTGAGAAAACTTCAACCCGAAACACCCACGGCAGCAAAAACCTGCTCCGTCCAAAACACAAAGCACCAACAGTGTTGTCATAATGAGGAGACACACAATGTTTTCACGACCTTACAGACAGAAGGAAACTCAGCTTAGTCACTCCAACCCGCTGCAAAGATATGAAGATTTTCTATTCTTCGACATGTACTGTACCTGTGATGTTGTAGAAGTAGTTGAAACAGTTGAGGTTCAGGCTGCACGGCTCCGGATCAGTCGTGTCCGGACACTGCCTCCCTACACTGGGCGACCGGAGGGTGAGCGCCGTCCGCAGTCGATTGTTGGTTCTGGTACAGGGCTGAAACAAAGACCGACCGTCAGAAGCTGCAGCCTGTAGAGTGTGTACATGATTAGGCAGTCCTCATTGCAGAGTGATAAGAAATGAATACAAACATATCCCTGGACTGGAACAAAGCCACAGAGCTCCTGTCACACTGATGCTCATATTTATTGAACATTAAAGCTGATAACTGTGAATTTGCCTGCTTCTGGATTGTTTCCCAGCTTCTAGAGCCACAATTCATTTAAGATTTCTTGTCAAGACATTCTCCCTCAGTTTGCGCAGGCCTGGTTCCTAGGGATTCCCAGTATGTGGAATTTGATTTTTTTTTCCAGCGGGAGATGACAGGACGGCTAAAATGGATATTCTGGAGGAATGGTAAACCACCAGATTCTACACAGTCATTGCTTGCTCAGAAGAGAGTTGGGGGAGAAAATGACAGCCTTTGAATAACTCCATCGCTGGCACGATGAATAAAACATGCACGAGGCCCCGCTGGTGCCGCTGCAGACTCCATGTCGAGATTGGAATTGTGGGAAGTCTTTGTGTCAAGCACTTTGGGAGAGAATGGGGTGTGATTAACAATGGCCAATGTGATGCTGCGAGAACAGCAGGTGAAACCGGAGCAGTTAAAATGGCTTTTTTACCACGAATCAGAGGTGTCAGGGATGGAGGAGCTGAACAGGACGTTCTGACACCTTTCATGGTTGTTTCTTTTTGGTTTTTTTTTAGGTGAGAATGAAGATTACGTACATGCTGCAGCCTGTTGGTGTGTGCTCTCCAATCAGGTGCTGGTGTCTCTTTACAAATCTCGATTTTAATATTTAACACAGAGTTGGAAAAAGGATCATTGCATATCTTATAAATCAATATTTAATATTTTTCTGAAATGTAACTAATTATACTCACAGTTTTTAGTTTTTTGCCAAATGATAATCACAAACAGCCAGGTTTATGTTCGCCACTACATCACTTCTGTGTGTGTGTGTGTGTGTGTGTGTGTGTGTGTGTGTGTGTGTGTGTGTGTGTGTGTAAATGTAAATTTGGAAACCTGCTCAGGAGTTCCGAGTCTTTATCATAAATCACCTTCCTTCCCTGCTGAACACACAGTGAGCACACTATAATATAGGTGATGTATCAGCCATTTTCTTCCTGTTTCCCAGTTCATATATCTCTTTTATTCTTCCTTGGTGGACAAGAAATAACCTGTTGACAAAGATTCAGTCACTGCTCACAATAATACAGTGCAGCTACGCTTTGAATTCCTCGAGCCTCAGAGGAAATATTTCTGACAAGAAAAAGATATCATGATAAATCTCAGTGGGCTTCACAAAAAGTCTGACGCTCCCGTATCTCCTCTGTGTCAGACAGCTGAGCTGCTGCTGTCTGATCTGGGTTCAGCTCTCACCAGGCTGCAGCGGCTCCAGGGCCCCCAGTCGTTGAGAACGCAGTCCTCGGGGCAGGGCAGACGGCTCTCCCTGGCCCCCAGGGGCATCTCCTCCGGGTCACATAGGTAATCCTCCACGGGCTCCGACGGGCCGTCTATGGTGTTCAGCATGCACCTGTGGGATCGGCCGACAGACACACTGAAGCTGACCTTATTTTAGCAAAGCTGATGTTGCGCTCCAGCGAACAAAAGAGACGTTGGCGTTGGCTGGTACATGAGATACTTAACAACCTGCAGCGGAGTGTGTTCCTCAGTTACGAAGGTCAATATTAAGGAAAAATGGAGTGTGAGTGTAAACGCAGACAGTCTGAGCAGGGACAAGCTGAATTACAGACCTGACATGAAGTTGCACCCCACTTTTAACTTTCATTTTATGTTTTAACCAATTGTTAAAATACCACAGTAAATACACATATACAGAAAAAAAATCCTGGCTTTCCTCGACCACCACTGCCACCACATTTCTTTTTTTAAATTTCACCTTGAAATTGCAGCTTTCTAACATCATTTTCTTCATTTGATGTTTTTCAAAAAACATGAAACTTTACACAGGGTTGTTAGTTTGGATGTGTCACATTTCTTTAAGCCTTGACTGCCTCCAACTGTTGGAAATAAAGCCAATTATTTTTTTCTTATTAACTAATTAATTACACAGAATGTAAAACAGCAAAAAAGTCATTTTCAATCATATAAAAATAAATAATATTAAAAAAAAAAAGGATTAAAAACAAGCAAATTGTCACATTTGAAAAGCTCGTTCGGCCATTTTTGAATCCATTTTCTGTTGACTGACTAATCAACTAATTACTTCAGTGCTACATTTAATGGCTATGAATATGCTAATATACATTATGTAAATAATGTAAAGATGGAGAGAAACAGAAGGACAGAAAAACACTTTGACAGATACCTGACTTTTCTGGTCTGGACGCCTTCGCCGCAGTTCTCCTTTAAGTCCACGTTGCTGACTTTCCACACACTCCACGGCTCAGCCACCCACACATACTGATTGCAGTCGCTCTGACACGGCACCACCTCATACACCTGAGGACAGAATAATCTTATTCATGTGCTCGACACTTTCACATGGATTTCATGGCACATTTTCTTACGGCAGGTTAAACCTTGATTGTTGGGACTTTGTGATGATCACGATCATGAATAGAAAAAGAAAAAAGTGGCCTCTACAAATCGTATTTTCATAGATATTTTTGCCTTAGCCAAGCAAGTTTGTCAGTTAAGTTTTGCCTAATACGTAGTGATTCAGCTCTCTGAGGTTTAACTCAGCCAACGAGATTATTTCTGCCCCCGGAGCAGCTCTGCCTCTGAGAAATGTCTGTAGAAATAAAACTCCCATCTGCCGTAGTACCTTGTTTACTCATAGTGAGGATATTGTGACTGTGTACATCTATCTGTCAGTGACCTACTGACATCAGTGACACTTAACATCTGTGACTACATTACAAATAGCTGAGAATAGCAGCTCTTACCTGGGCCTGTAGCAGTGAGTCACATCCAGTGAGCATTGAAGTGGATTAAAAGGAGACAGATGGATTAATGAGCACATGCCAACTGTTCATATAGTGCAAAACCTATGATTAATGCAACATTCAAGAGCACATAATCAGAAAAGCCTTTGGCATAAATACCTGTGTGAACTGTGTGAGTGCGCACACACACACACACACACACACACCCACACCCACCCACACACACACAAACACACACACACATCGGCACCACCTCAATCTGAATCTGCTGATACTCACAGGCCTGGAAAGCATTTCATTTATTGCAAATCATGGAAACCTGAAGGAGTCAACTGGCTCACGTTGGGGCATTAATATGGTGGATGGGATCCATTTATAGCACCCAGTGCTTTTTTACTGTTGCTGCTCAGCAAAAAATGAGTGCAGCAATAATGAGGAGAAGGTAAAGCAAAGCTCTGCAGACTCAGGCTAATTATTCATTAATAATTAATTTCTTCCTCTCGCTCTCTCACTCCTCTGCCTGTGTTGGATATGTATAATATGCATCACACTTGTAATAAGTTTAAATATATTGTTGCACAGTTCATAAATATTCAAGCAACAATGGTGAGCTGAACACCAGGCTTCAGTACCGAGCTCCAGAGAGCCTCAGCTTCAGTGTCTGCTTCACCTGGTTGATGTGGTCCAGTTTGGGACACGGCCGGCCGCCGTTGTACGGCTTCTCTCTGAGCCACTTGGAGCGAACTTTGACCCCGCTGCCGCAGGACTTGCTGCAGCGCGACCAGTTGGACCATTCGCTAAGTTTACAGTCTGAAGGACAGGGGATGATGCACGCCTCCTCAATATAACCTGAAAGGAAGAGAAGAAAAAAGAAAGGTTGTTTGACAGAAAATCAAACACACGTTTACGGTGGTGATTCTGGTGAGCTGAAGGGGATGATGATTCGTAATGGCGCACTAGGTGCATACACCTGTCAGAAGAAACACTGAAAGAGAAAATGATGACACTTTTCAGGCTATGAATATTTAGAAAGCGTATTATAGTCTGTTATTAATTATTTCAGAAGGAAAGAGCATCCACCAGAAAATTGATTCATGAGAAATTACCTTTGAAATAAAACCTTTGTTCTCTCTACATCCTACAAGCAGCCTCGCAGGTTAAGAACGACTGCTTTGGAGAAAAACCTCGGCTGGTTCTTAGAAGAATCTTGTTTTCTTTATCCTTTATGAAACTACATTTGTCCTAATTCCCAAAGCTCAGTTTGTCTTTTCAATCTAACAAGAGACCATTAAAGTTCAAGAACTCTTTAAATGCTACGTGGGGAAAATACCCAGCTGTAAGAGCAAACTATTAACCGATACTTCACAAACTAATCTAACATGCTCTTATTGATTTTCAGCCCAGTGGAATGAAAACAGGGCCAACATTCAAAGGCACAATTTTAAAAAAAATCTAGCAAAGCATTGGTTAAGTCTGGCAACAAGCTTCATTGTTTGAATCTATTTTCCTCGACTCACGGGGTCGTGGCACAGTCAACAGGGGAGGGTTTAACCATCTCACTCTGCTTGTTCCGCTTTGGTTTTTTTGTTTTCCATCTCTGGACTGTGATTTCCTTTGTTTTTGTCGGTACACACAGGTCAAATGTGTTGAAAGAGATTATTGTTCTGAACCTGAACCACACATATTTCCACTTACTCAGAGAAAGCAAGAGAGAGAGAGAGAAGGAGAGAGAGATCAGAACTTGATGCTTCTTTTGGGTTTGTAACAGCCTGTAAATCAGTTAATCCTTTGATTAAGAAAATCGACGAGGTGAACGGAGGCTGCCCAACCACTTCCTCTTTCTGATGTGGGCTCTTTTACACCGCTGCTTCGCTTTATGCTGAGAGACATGAGGTGCTAAACTGACTGACGGCTTCGCTATAAACACACTTCCCACGATTTCAGAGGAATCCCACATCGGCCAGTCAGACCGTACAGATCAATTTTGTCAGAGTATTTTTTCTCACTTTATTTAACCTGGGAAAAGTCTCGCTGAGCACATATGTTCCTTGTGTAGCGCCATCATGCTTCACACTGACACACTGAGCTGCCAGGTACAACAACACATATCCAGTGCCGGCCGCCGGGAGCTCTGCTGGAGCAAATGGAGGATAACTAGAGGGGAGAGTGGCAGTCATTCATATTCTTTGTGCAGAATTTCTGAGTTTGTCCTATAACTGATTTGAACAAGTGACGGCTCACTCTGGGAGCCGTGTCTCAGCCCAGGTTCAGACCCAAAATAGCACTGCAATGAAATAAAAAGCAGCTGTGTTGGTGTGGCTGTTGTTGCAAATGGTACTATAGAGAATATAACAATAACTTTAATAATGACACAGTGACACAGGATCTAACAGTCCTCTGCTGTGGTCTAACTCAAAGTGGTTATCAAAGCAAAAAGGGGAATACTTTATTTTCACTATGATTCCATCCATAAGAAACACAATGACGGAATGTATGACCTTTCTTTGTCAAAGGTTTCAAACACTTTCTGTAATAAAACATCTAAAAGGTCCGTGGTCTACTTTGTGTCAGTTCAGGGGTCCTTGAAAAAGTTTCAGAATCACATGTGAATGTTTGTTTCTTGTAATGTGAGTGTTTCTCTCAGCCAGTCTCAGCCCTCAGTTTGGTAGGAGGGTGACGACTTTAGCTCCATAATAAGGAAGTGAGTGTGAAGCCCAGGAGAAAAAGCTGGGGTTTGTTTTACCGAAGCTGGAACGGTTTATATAAAAGGTAAATTCAAACTGACAGCCGGATGTTTGCCATTCTTCTCCAGCCGCACACATTATTACAAGAGGCTTTTGTGATGTAGTGCGAGTGTCGGTGTGAAGGCAGCCTGAGCATTGCTTCGGACGGTGGTTGTTTGTCACAGAGGACAATGTATGCATGAGACAAACCCTGACCAGAACCAAACAAACCTGCGTTTTCTCAACACACACTCACACTCCTATGTGTCCTTTTAATTTTTCTTTTCTGTTGCCGTCTTTCATCTGCACACGACTGCTCTCAGAGGTGGTAGCGTCTTGCCTCAAAGCCAGTTTAGCAAGATGGATGGCTGGAGCTTAAACCTGGGGTTTCAACTCGGCTCAGCCGAAGAGGACAGTTGAAGGGTGATCTCGTCGCCCACTCCACCGGCCCAGAGCTGAGGGGTAAGATGCATTGCAAGCTAATATGATTAGAAAATAAAAAGTCTACTTAATCCAGTCAAGACTAGAGTCCTGGCAGCACTTTGGCACCAACTAAATACACAGTGACAGCCATACAGCTGCGCACACACACACACACACACACACACACACACACAGACACGCACTTCTGCCTGACCTCCTTACACTCTGGTGAATGCTCAACATCGTTACATCAACACCTTGCTGAGTTCAGCATAAGCTCTGAAATAGGCTTCTTCACCTTTGACCTCCCGCTCTAAGGCCCCACAGTTCACTGAGTGCAACTGCTGCAGCACCTCAGCCCTCAGTTATAATATAAACCTGTTCGGTGTCTTGCCGAGCTCTCGGGGAGGTTTTTTTGGGCTGTGTCCAGGTGGGAGATCACCGCTGCTGCCATTAGAAGTCAAGTTGCAACCTGGCACAAGCTCCCGCTGTACCTCCCAAAAGCAGTTGTCACTGCTGTCGGAAGCTTCCCTGGCTGCTGCCCCACTTCACCTGAAATCTTAACAATTTTACTGCCCAGCTGATTCTTCAACCTCCCAGCGACAAATGGGATCTACGCTGAGATGCCTCTAAAAAACAAACGAGCTCTACAGTAACAACCATGATCGATCAATATTTTTTTAATATTATTATAATTTTGCAAGTGTTATATTAAAGTAATTAGCCATAAGGAACATTGTTCAAACAGATCACATGTTAATTTAATCTGTACGTCACCACTATCGATATCGTGGTAACAACACTGCTTTTGTGCATTCTTCCTTTTTCTCTTGGCACATGCAGGAACCCACTGGCATCTCTAGCACATTGGCACATTGTTTAAACTTGAAGGGGATAAATTGATGTAGAAATAGAAGACAACCACTTATTGTGGCAAATACAAAAAAGTGCAAAAGATTGATCACTTGCATAGGGATCCATTTGCTGAATTCCCTGAAGCTCCATAACTTCTTGGAATCCTTGGCATTCCTCCCAGAAACTTTCTGAACTCAGTCACATTTTTCAATTTTTTGTAGCGGTTGTTTTGACAAGTAAGATTGTAAAAATGTGGCACGGCAGGTCTAAGAACTGGATGAGCCCCAGCACGAGACAGGTCAGGTTATTACACTAATAATGCTGCATTTTCTTTTATTTAAGCCACGTTTTTGTTTTGGCTTCACAACCAGTGAAATCACTGGTATGTGTGATGCTACAGAGAGCAAAATGTGCAGAACTTCTATAACTTTATGATGTCACAACAAAGCAATCACCACTGTCAGTCATGCCCCAAGCCCCGCCCACCTGGACCGGCCCTCCAACCTTGCAGGATTTGGTTTCTCCGAGTGTTTTATCTGAAATCTGCTATATGTTTATTTAATCACTCAGAAAACAGCCAGCCAATCAGAAGAGAGGCTCACAGCCTCCTCTCCTCCTGCCCATGAGGTTAGTCCACTTCTGGACTGATGCTTATACCCACAGCAGTTAATGATGTCCTTTTTTCAAATATTTCTTTACTCTCTTTTTGCACTTCTAAGGACCCACTTGGATGCTGGGCCCCTGGGTGCCCACCCAGGACACCCTGATTGTACATCCAGCCAGAATTTGGAATGAAAATTTCATCCACTCGACGGGTGGCTGGCCCGAGAAGCTTTATGTGAACCTTTTGGCTCCAGGAATCCAACATTACTGCCTGATTTCTGACCTGTTACTCCCCCTGCACAATCATCTCCATGGCAATGAGGCAGCATAATCCCTGGGAACTCTGAAAATAACTGTGTCCGGCTCTGTGCTCAGGCTGCAGCACAGAGGAAGAAGAAGAAAGAGTCACCAAAGGACAGAGGGACCCTTTCATGTACATGACTAACCTTATCAGACACCGACCTTAGTCCTCAGACCTTGACAGCACACTGCTAACATGTGGTAACACTCAAAGCAGAACAAACTCTTTTATATACGGCGCAGGCTCTCAGTGTCTTCCTCTTGTTATTACAAACATCCTGCACCGACACATGTGTCGACTGCAGTTCTGCTCAGGTTCAAAGGATCCTCATTCACATCTTTGGCTGTAAGTTTTACCCTTTATGGCTTCACACAGTGACCCCCTTCCCTCCTCCTTCTCCACATCCCGCTGAGACGAGACCAACGCCCCCTGAGCCGTCCTGTGGTATTAAGTCATGGAAAAGGTCAAAGCGTAATGGGTCGCTTACAGGCATTAATACAAGAAATATATGAGTAATGTCAAATATATAGGACAGAGCAGGGGACTCCCAGGGGACGTCCCTCACTTCACTATTGCCTTTGGCACGATGCCATGTTTGTTGCGTAGTAACATTTTGTTAAGCTGTTACACACTGTAGTATCATCGAGTAGTTCCATTCATTTGTTGAGTCGTTATGCTTTTCTCTCTTTTTGTTGAGTAGTTACATTTTTATTGCTCAGCAGTCTCTGCATTGTGCATTTCCCTCGTGTGGAACAATAAAGATCTGAAATCGGTCGGAACAATATGCAGAAAAAAAATTATCCCTTAATTATTATTAAAATTAATATTATTATTAATTATTATATCATTATTTTGATTGCAATATGAGTCACACTTTAGTGGGAATGGTCATTTTTGCTGGGATCTGAACCAAACAAGCTTGTTCTCTCACATCTGGAGAATATGTTTTGGGGCAGAGCGTCTCTCTTTATCCAAAACATTGCAGCTCCTGTGATTTGGATAATGCTCGTGGCCATATTGCAGTTTCAATAATATTGTGATTAATTGTCCAGCTCTAAATTAAACTGTTTCATTGGCAATTACATTTTGTTGAGTTTGGTTCACTGTTATAAACATATGTGCAGAGACATCTGCATTATACCCCATTCTTTATTTTGAAAAACAATGGAAACTGTGTCACTCACATTATGTTGGCAGACCAACACTCTTTCAGTCACTGTGTTGAACTGTGAGTCTGCTGATTGGTTTTGAGTCTTGACCCGTCTCTGTCTCAGTTGTGATTTGCCTTGATTATATTCAACATGACAACACACTAACTAGATCTTCTTCTGGCTGACTGCAATTACTGCTGGGAACTAATAGAATCAGGAATTTGTCACTGGGATGTTTGCGCTGCTGATTATTACATCAGTCAAGCTTAACTTTGACCATTTAGATTCTTAAAAGTTAAAAGAAAAACACATGATATACAAATTTCCAAAATCATTTCAAATGTTTTAATCTCTGAAGTTCATGATCCTCAAATTGTTTCTCGCCGCATGTGTGTGTTAACTCCGAATGGCACTCAAGAACATTCAGCGTTATCTTCCCTCATAGTATTCACTCCCTCTCACGGAGGAGTAGGGCAATCTGAAAAGTGAGCACCACGACAAAGCTTGGATCAGTGTGCACTTTTAATGAGAATCCCCCTTTTTTTCTGTTGATGTCTGTGGAATATGGAGATAACAGTGGCACAGTTCGCCTGATCGACATCGTTGCCGAGAGCATCGTGTCAGCAGCGGAGTCGCGGAAGGACTCTGTCTCCTCCTCGATCAAGATTAAAAGTGATGATGGCTGCGATGGAGAGAATGGAACGGAAAATGAAGGAGGGAGTGGCAGAGAGAACGGGGGGAAGAGTGACTGAATGGTGGGGAAAAAAAAGAGCTTTAATATCTTTTGAGATTCACATGTTCTAACGCCAACCCCTCATGAATGTGTTTTTGTTTTCCTGTGCACCTCAAGGAACATTTCTTTCTTTTTTTTTTTTTCTAAGCTCAATGATGCTTGAAGATGAATGCATGGGTGCACACACACACATACACTCAAACATTCACATAGGTGTAAAAATACACAGAAGCTGACAAACACACACACACACACACACAAGCGCGCACAACCCCGTCTTTACGATGTGCTCTTGTCACACCCACACTCAGATTAACTGACGCATATCTGAATCTGTGACTCACACAAGGAGACTAAAACCATGTTTATATATGCACAACACTGATGTATTCATTTGAACATCTCCCGCATTCTATTTCACAGCAATTTCACAACGAGTTTCTGAGCCCAGATTCTTTGCTTGAAGTATTTTGGATCTAAGATAAGACCTTACAACGAGGAGACAAATGATTCTGACAGGAATGTGCCGGAAAAAGGCCTCCTTATGTGAAACTAGGTATTCAGAATGAGTCGCTAGCCTCCGTGGGAGGGGCTCTCATATGTGCACAAACAAAATCTTTCACTTCAGATGAATATTTAACAGAACAAAAAGTTATTCTTGCATCTGCAGCTTTCCCGGTGTGCTACAGTATATTTCTCACCTGAAACTGAGAAGTCAAGGCTGGCGAGCGAAAAGATCTGATTCGCTACATAATGGGCTGCACCCAAGACTAGAGATCTATTTCTGTGCTTTAGTGCAGATTCCTGCTTCCATCATCAGGGGTTACAGGCCAATTTAAAAATGTCACTTTATTTGTCCTGGTCAATTCGACAACAACATCGCTTTCCACACACAGCGTCTCTGACGCTGGATAATTCATGTAACACCCTGTTAACAGTTTTCACTGGGACTGTTTCTTCATTAAAAAGTAAATCCAATGAAAAAAATAATCACAGCAACTTTTTTTAATGATTCTGTCTTTCAGTCTCTCTTTATCCACTGCACACATTCGAAAATCAACCTAAGTGGGGTGGGGGAGAGGAGGGTGTCAGAGGGCGTGGCTCAGCTCAGAGATGCATCATCAGGAGAGGCAAACTCGGCAAATGCTCGGGGCCCCCCAAGGAGAAAAGGGGGCCCCTGATGGCCACAAATATTGGCACATTTTGCAATGATAGCCATGATAACCCCCTTAAACCTCCCATAAAGACACTGAGTGAGCTGCTGTTGCCCCGAAACCCCTTAAATATGATGATGTGTTCCGTAGCTAGCATCTGCCCATTGCCTGCATGTGAGGCGTTAAGGGGACATCTGTAAATTGTAGCATCTGCCAATAGTCTGCACGGGGGCTGGCCACTGGCTCTGCTAAGCTAAGCTAGCTCAGTGGCGCCTCCGGTTACTGAAATCACCATTTTGACGCCCCGAATCACCGAATTGTATCACAGCGGTTTGATCAATACGTTACTATATACAGTATTTCATTATATATCATTATATATCATGTCATTATGCCTAACTCAAGGAGGTTGTTAAATTTACATCACATACCATTTGCAGCACTGATGAATGTTTTTATATGTATTTATTTTTGTGTTTAATCCTCCAAAGCTGTGAGCCCCACAAACAAAAATCCATTTACCCCCATGGTACTGCAGCGGCAGCTCAGAGGGGGATATGTCAAAACTTGAACAAATAAAAATAACCTCTGCGGTCACAAGCACACAAACATGCACATGCGCTCACCGTGACTGTTGCAGCGTGAGGTCTCCACCAGCCTGTTGTCCTGGTCGTAACACACCATGGCCTGATAGCGGTAGCCCTGCCCGCACTCCTTGATGTCTCCCTGGACCTTCATTCCCAGGATGCTCTCCACTCTGCCTCCCTCAGGAAGGATGCAGTCCGACCAGTTCCCCACCGGCTGGGCGTTGTACTTGTCGCAGGGACAGTACTGGGTCTCACTCAGAGGATACATTTGCGTGTTCTTGCACTTGTCTTTCTTCTTGCTCCTCCCTGAGGAGCGGAGAGGAAGAGGAAGAGGAAGAGATCAGCCAAACTGCCTTCGGAGAGGTGACTCCGCTCATTTGCTGGTGTTGGTGGATTTCTGTCTCGCTGAGTTTCACCCCGACGTGCTGAGGCTACTTTCTTGGCCTTGTTTGGTACAGTCTACTCACTGACAGCAACAGAAACTCCTGAGGACAGATTACGCTCGCAAAATGGTTTCAAGCGGAGTGATCTTTCACTGAAACAACCTGACATTTCTTATCCTCAGACATGTCAAACATCTTCGACTGATGCAAAGAAACTTTCTTTTCTTGTTGCAGTCTATCATTAGGAGCTGTTTCACATACAAATAAAGAGATATGGCATATTTACCTGTGGGTTCCAGTCTCTGCATCAAGCTGGCCTTCTTGTTTTTTTGCATTAAAATAATTCCAGCTGAGGTCTGATTTATCCTGCATTAGAATCACGCAACAAGCAGCATACTGCTGTGCAGAATGCTATAATGTGTCTGTAAAGGTCGGAGTATATGTTTTGCTCCACTGACTTTGTGTTGTCTTGGTATTGTTTTGGATTGAGCTAAGATTACTGAGATTAATAAGAGGATATAGACGTATTTTTCACTAGTAAAAAGATCTGAGGGACTGGCCAACATCTAACATATTGTTGATAACCTCTGCCAAATGTAGCTGCAGGATTTTGGATAAAACTACAAAATCCATGCTCTCTCCTTTCTGATTTAAACCTTGGAACCTCTTCAAAGAGTCTTAATATGCCTTACATGACCTCTCTGCTCTCGTATACGTCGGTGAATGGGTCAAAAGATATTCAACATTCACATCAGGAGAAAATAAAAGCCATTCAAACCCACTTTCTCAATGTTTAAAGTTGACTTTTCAACCCCCCACAAACCTCTGGCGGAGGTGCATTAATGCATTGCACCACTTTTGTCATTTTTGCTTTTACGGCTGTGATGCACAGGACAGCTCTCCGGGGACACACTGATGGATAACAAAGGCTGAGGAGTCATTTCATATTTGTTGCTTTAATCCCACTGGAGCATTTAGCTGGCAAGAACTATGTGAACAGATTTATGACCTTGTGTTTCACTTTACTGCTCTTGGAGTTTTGCCCACCAACATTTCCCCCCCCCCCCCCCCCAAACTGCCTTGTGCCTCATCAACACTTAAACTACAGTGCAGATAAGCTTGTCTGAAAAGAGTTCACATCAACAGCCCATTGTGTGCGCTGTGCCTCTCTCTGTTCTCACCTATCAATGCCCTCTTTCTGGTGCGGACCCCCACGCAGTCAGCTGTGCAGGACGAGAACTTGGACCAGTTGGTCAGCTGGCAGTCATCCTGGCAGGGGAGCTGACAGCGCTGAGTGATGGCAGGCATGGCCTTGGCGAATTTCAGACACTCGCTGATGTCGGCCTGCGTCCCGTCCAGCTGGCGACAGGACACAGCTGGAAGAATTAGAGGAAGTCGTGTCAGAAAGGCTCCATTAGATGGTGTAGGCCATTACATAGTTTAATGCTGATTATTTCAGCAGACTGATTGATAGTCAGAGCAGGTACTGAAAAGTGCAAGACAAAGATATATGCTAATAAAGCAGGAAATGAGTCAACTGCAATGGCGGAAAATACATTTACTCAAGGTCTGGACGTTCTGTGAATACAGCTTTGTGCTACTTGTACTCTACATCATCTATTGTACGTGTAATAACAAGATGATGATGATTAAAATGTCAGTCGTTCTGCCTATATGTACTTTTCCTTTCAACAGTTTCACAGTTTATTACCTTTTGTTGTTAAAAATAGTTTGACATTTTGAGAAATTAGCTTTCAAATAGAGAATTTGAGATACAGAGGAGATCGAGACCACTCTCAAATCTATCTGATAAATACGGTATAAAGTTAAAGATGCCGCTCTCTAAAAGCGTATATTGCAAGATATGATATCAGGCTAGCTGTTTCCCCATGTTTCCAGTCATTATGCTAAGCTAAACTAAGCTAAGCTAACTACTGGCTATAGTTTAATTCTATATTTAATGGAAGAAATGAGAATCAGTCTTCTCATTTAACTCTCCGTAAGTATTCCTCCTTTAATTCATTAGTTTAGTATTTCTCTGCTGTAACTGAGTATTTTTCCATCATGTTGCTCGTCTTACTGGAGGTGTCTTACTGGACACTCCAGTAATTTAGTATCGCATTTCCATAAATCAAATGATAGCACTTGAGTCCTTTTTCTCAGAGCTGCTGAGAGAGATGAAGCTGCTCCAGAGCTTCACAAGACACTTTACGTCTGTTTCCTCTGGCTCTCACTGGCTCCCTGTGACTAATACAATTACTTTGATATGTAAAACTGGTGTAGTGCCCCTTTATGTAGACCCCAACACTTCTTCCCCCACTGGTGAGCTACATAACATCAAAAATAGATTTAAAGAGGGGGAACTAAAGAGTTAATGAAAAATAGATCAGAACTGTGCTCTTCACATTAGATCTCATGAGGGGCTAAATAACAATTATGAGCATGGCAGACACAAATGCATTTGTTTTGAAGCCCACGAGTCAGTTCGTCTTGGCTTGCATCATCCCATTCTTTGTTCTATCAATTAGGGGTATTACTTGTGTTGCTGCAGTATTTCATTTTCCTGTGATGCAGACGTTCTGCAGGGCTGTACCTTCATAGAAAAATCAATCCCTAAGCACATTTCTCTGCTGAACCCCCACGGGCGCTGCTATTGGTTTGGAAAGCCTTCGTCTGATGGTGTGTGAGGTCAGGTCTTATCTTATGCGAGAGTGTGTGTGTGTGTGCGAGAGAGAGAGAGAGAGAGAGAGAGAGAGAGAGAGAGAGAGAGAGAGAATAGCACATGCTCCCAGTTGTTCTGTGTGTTTAATTCTGCCACTACAGTGTTTTTTGTTTTTTTCCTCTAAGGAAAGCCTCTGTCCAGGTAAGCAACACCGCCAGAAAACACAGAGTAGGGAAGACAGTGTGTCTCATTTGGTTTCAGTCAATGACAAAATGATTTCTGCCATTTACAAGTGTCAGAGGTGTGAAAACAAGTGCAGGAGGGCCAGGACGTCAGGTGTCACATGGTATTAAATCAGGGAAAAGCTGCATGGAATCTGTAATAGCGCGGTGAGCAGAGACAGAGATCCCGCTGCATTGACGTGAAGAAGTCCCCTTTGTCTGTCCAGCCACGCCAGCTCCGTCAATCCGGCTCTGTCATTACCTACGCTGCCGCCATTCGCGCTTTTCATTAATAGACTGATTATTCCATTAATTAATGTAAGTTAGCGAAGAAGAAACTGAAATATGATCACTAATAATGGCCTTCTATAGGAGCTCGAATGTAATGAAATTGATCATTCTGCGTGACCCTCTGAAATTGGATTTTTCTGAAAGCCTCCCAGGACGACATGGTACATCCGTCCTCTAATAATATAATAAAATAATAAAAAAAAATTTAAATAGGCACGAGGAAATATGCTTTTAAAGAGGGAGAGCCACAGCTCCTTTAAAGCACTTGTCATTTATGTGTTGAGCCCATATGAACAAGAGGTTGAGCTGTCGTAAGCTACTGGCAAGGTGCAGCATCTTCTCCAAAATTTCAACATTCGATTAAAATTGCATGACAAGAGCCTGAGGTGGGAAAAAAACCAGCGGTGAGACAACCCGAACTGTCAAACGAGTCTCAAGAGGCGCCGTGTTGAATTGTGAACACATTTCCTTCCACACTTAGGAGGATTACAAAAAATAAAAATAAAATAAAAAATAACCAGAATAAAAAACTCTTGTTGATGTTTTTAGGGGTGTCAGCTCCAGTTTATGTTGTTTCTTGTAAGTTGGAGGATTTGATTTGTGCTCTAAGTAAACTGGCTTTAATTTGGCCTTTTCTCTAAACCCTGGCACATCCAATCTGCCGCCTCGGGGGCCGCACTCCAGATGCACCGGTGCTGAGGGATTGGTTCACGGAAAAGACACAGAGGGGAAACGGGAGATGAAGAGATTGGTTTTCTTCACCTCTTGTCTGAAGTCCTTGTCCACAGGTCTCCTGAGCGCTGGGATTGTCCTGTCGGAGAAACCACGGGACCAGCTGGCACTTCCTCCATTTGTGGGTTTTCCACCTGGAATAGAGCAGGACAGGACACAGCATTCTCCTTTTTTTTTTGTCAGTCAGAGAAAAGTCAACTTGAAGATTTCACCCAGTGTTCTTCACATTTATTCAGATATTACGTCAGTTTTATACTTGACGTTACTCAGTAACCTCCACATACAGTCATGACATTCAAAAGTGGCGTGACACCCATTACACCCAGACACATTCAAAGCTTCATCCTATCACACCGTCTCCTCCTCCTCCTGATGACTGCTCTGCACCTGCCTTAAATCCCAGGAGATGGGAGAACACAAACACATAAACTATGAGCCTTAAGGTCTTCTAAATTTCTCAGCCCACTTACTCTAATTTGCCAAAATCTGGAAAAACCTTCATCTGACATCAGTACTATGGGATTGCTCCAGTGTGTTTACCTGAAACCCGGACAGACGCTGGGCACCTCGCAGTCCCTCTCCTCCTCCAGCACCTCTGGACACTCCTGTCCTCCGTTGGATGGCAGCTGGATGATAAGACGCTTCCTTGATTGCTTTCTCTTCACAGCGTTGCCAGCTGCACAGACACAGACACAATTCTTGAATTAAAATAAGAAATGTCTGCATGGGAAAGTGATGAGAAAAATGTCAAAATGATAAGCTAGGCGGCTCCTTTAATAGTCCTTGAAGAATGGGCTTGGAGACCACTATTGCCAGATCTAATTGACAGCTATCGTAGACAACATGCACGTCTGATTACCTACGATATCAAGCCAGCAACGATGATGTAGAAAAATCCCATTAGAGCTTGGAATTGACTCAGATTAAATTTATGGTATTTACATGTGTGGAGATGCCCTCGAGTAGTTCATTAAGATGAAACGAGCCTCTGGGTGCTCCTGAACCCAGCGTTAAACCTTTTGTATGTGGGTGGTGTGTAATTCTCTGCACAAGGTGAAGATATCAACAGCATCACATTAAAATGCGCAACCGCTGCTGCAGCACGCTCCGAGTGAAGAGATTTATGCCGGAGTGTCACACGAAGAGGTCATAAAAATATGGACAATAATGATTTTCAGTCGTAAATCAATATAATGTATTTGCCACTGCTCAACAGCTCGGGCGAGATGGCCGCCTGACAAAGGTGACCTCCTCTGAACATTGTTTTCCTTTCACAGCACGAAAACTACAACAACGTCACGCACTCGCTGACACTTGTAGCCATGGGCGAGTCGGCTCGCCGGGCGCACTAAAGGAGGTCAGCCCAAAGATTGTCTTACATGCCAACCTGTCAAACTAATTACGTGTAACAAGATGTGAGTGCACGTGTCTGTGTGGTAGCTAATGTGTCTGGCTCTGATCCGCCTCTGTAGTTTTTCTACATCATTAAATTAAACTTGCTTCTGTGTATATGTCTAGACTGGGATAGAGTCAGGGCAGTACATGTTTATTTAATGATTATTGTTTATTATCATATTATAGTTCCTAAGACTATGAAACCAAATACTGTAAGCATTAGAAACCCTTGCCATAAACACTATTTTCTAAATTAAGTAATAAAAAAACTACCAAAGACAGGCTGAAAACTACATCAAAAATGATCTAATTAAAAAAGGAAATAAAAAAGTTTATTTAGAGGTTAATAACCATGACAGTTTCCCAGCCATCTGTATGAGGCTGTATAACTTCACATCAGCTGGGTCATCTCATCTTTTCGTTTTCCACCGTACCTGCGTCACAAGTAACGGGACAGGGTGTCCAGTCGCTGAATGGGGTCACGATACAATCCTTCTTGCAGGGCAGCTGACACGGTCGCACAGTGCTGGGGCGAGGGCCGTCTGGACACCTAGGCAACAAAAAACACACTCAGCAGGGCTTTAGAGTCGCACTGTGGGGGCTCACGCTGGGCTACACATTCACCAATACACAACAGTGAAAGGTCTGAGGCCAAAAAATTGAATTATCTTGATACACGGCAGCAGATTCTTTCTCAGTGGTTTTTTCAGGGAGCCACTCAACAGCCATAAAAACACCGTTATTACGACTGAATCCAACCCATGGTAAAAAACCCATCTTAGGTAAACATCAGACTCACATCACTGGCTGTTTAACAAGAAGCACCAGTTACACCTCGCCTGCTTTTTGCCCTCAGGATTGTAGAAACCCAAATTTCTGCTCATTTTCAAGCTGTAGCGGGGAGAGCCTGAAAATTCACTCTCAAATGAAATCCAAAAATGTGTCTTATGGGCATGTTTCTTTTGAGCCCTCACAGGAAGTAGCAATTTAACAAGAGAAGAAAAAAAAAAGAAAAGAAAAGCTTTGCACACAACTGCAAGATGAACATGTAGAAGGATACACCATGAGTGTTTCACCTCCTCACACTGAGCCCATAAAAATATACGGTCAAGGGCATTTTATTAACACTCATAATATCAATACGTTTCGCTCAGTGCTTCATCAGGATCTTGAAGAGGCAAATTTTCATAGTAAAAGATCATTGAATATACAGTATATTTTTATGGGCTGCAGCCACCACAGTGTAAAAGCTGGAGCCGTCTTCCCAAACCGAAGTGAAGTTGAACTGAGAATCTTGTCGCTTGCATTTTTCACATCTGTTGGTCCAGCGTTTTACTGTCATCAAGTCAGCTGGTAAACATGTTTGATGGGTTTTACATTATGTTGCTGTGATTTCTAGTTACTGAAGGTCAATGTGTTTTTTCTTTTTTTTTCTCAACAAGCAAAGATGTCTGTAAAACATCACGCAGCCCCCTGTGACTTTCACATACAGAGGACTCCACTGACATTTGAAATGTTGACTGCTAGAGGTATAAACCATGAGCTTTCATAAATATCTCTGTAGAGGTTTGGCACACCAGCCGTCTGGGTTTTGCTTTAATACAGAATGTAATTATTCGAGGCACAATCTAGGGCAATAAAAACTGAGGGAAACCTTCGTAATCACATCCGGTTTATGTCTGATGAATGCCATCTGGCTGACAGCAGATATAAAGGAGAGGTGGTCATATCCCCCGACAGAGCACAGCGGGCATTACGGGAGATGTTTAGCAGGTCTATATGAGGATGCTTTACATTAATTACTCTGCTGAGGACACAGAGCTACTGGAAGGCTAAAGCCAGCAGGACAGAAACTCCCTTGTTTTAACTGCAAGCTGCTGTCAGTAAGTGATAATCCTTTCGATGGCACAGAATACAGGGTCAAGCCGAGTTTTTTTCGAACTATGGTTATGGTTAATCTCCAGTCATTTAAGCACCTAAGGTCCCCCCTGTGCATACGACTGGACCAAGATAAATAGGTCGAGATAGACCTGCTGGAAGACATCTTGTAATGTGATCTGTGCAACACTGCGTCCCCGGGCTCTCAGCCGGATGTTGCCGCTCTGTTTCCTCATGTATGGCTGACACGACGATCATCTGGGTCAGGTTTAATGTTGCTAAGAATGAGCGCTCTCCTCTGGGCCTTCCATACTCGTTAGCGTGGTGTTATCGGGGGGAAGCGATAGGGAGCCTCACAGGCCAAATGTAATAATGTAACAGTGACACAAGGAGAGATTTATTTTTAATACCAATAGACAGAGCTAAATCCCTCTCGAGCGGAACAAATCCTCTGGTGTCTTCAGACGAGTGAATGGTCCTCAGGAAAAAAGAAAAGAAAAAAAAGAAACAGCAAGGGGAAGATACATTTAGATTTCCTGTTTCCAGCTGATGCTCACATCCGTGAAGAAAGTGAATGAACAGGTGTCCCACTCAAGGACACTTCAACAAGGCTGTTGAAAATCCAACCTGCGAACTCAGACTGGAGTGTCTGCTGACAAGGATTTTTATCAATTTGTATAGAAACGTATTTTAACTCTAGAGTCTGTTGAGATCAGAAACCACTTTATCAAGGGAAACCTGGTGTGAAGATGGAAATAAAGAGAGCAAAAGAAATCTACAAGATCTAAATACAATCAAAGTTTCTACAGATAAGAGAGAAAAGCAGTTTATAATATGAGTAGTCCAATAAGCAGGAGGCCAATATCAAAGCTGCAGGTTCAAGAAGCAAATTTATTGAAGAAAAAATAAACGCAGCTTTTTCGTTTTGTGTCATAAGTTCTTTTTTTTTTTACCATTTCAGTTCAAAATAATAAAACAGTTATTTCAGCCTCAAACTATTTTCCTGTGAGTTCAACAAAGAGGTTATTATCAGGATACTGAGTGAGTTTTATTGGGTGGTAAAAGTTTTTTTTCTGGTATAAAATATCTTCAGACTTCTCTGTTTTGTTGGAGTTTTCAGTTTTTTTTGAAAATACAGCGGGACTCCTGTAAACTCTATACAAATGTTACATCTCCTATTTATTGGTTCTTGACTCGGACATGCAAATATCTCTCTGTGTCATGGGGGATCAGAGCACTGGTGCTATAAGATGCTGTGACTCCAAGAGCTGTTTGACAAAGAGGGGATTAAACCTTTGACCTTGATTTACTCCCTGTGCTGCTCAAAAATGGCAACTGTCTAAGGATGAGCTACAATCTAACACTCCGGTGAGATCTTGAAAAGGACATGCGCAAATAAATGTAGATTCCCATTTAGTGCACACAACACTGCAGTTTAAAAATACAGCTTGACTTTTGCCTTTGAAGCAGGAAGAACTCGCTCTGAATACCAAAACTAAACCTTAGGGGACTGTGAAGTGCAGATTGCCAGTGTTTTAGATTTCACCTTCTCAGTGTGCTTCTTCCCCCAGTTGCTACACTACACAAACACTAAGCTAATGTTCTGGCGAGTTGGGTCCTCACCAGAGAAACAACCGCATTGATTGTTGGTTTCAAACGCCTCACACAACCTCTGTTTACGATTTTTTTGCTGACAAGGAAAAAAAAAAAAAGTTTCTCCCGGTTTCGATTGAATTATTACTGTTGTCTCCCAGAGGTGAGGGTGGAGACGGGGTGGAGGGCTGGGCATGCAAAGTGAGTGACTGCAACTTGGGACGCCACTGTTCACATCTTGTCTCCTACCAGCAGTCAACATTGATTTTTTTTTTTTTTTTGCCCAGGCATGACTACGATCTCTTACTGAACCATAACATTTTAGTTTCTTCATCTAATGAGCCTTCGACTGCTGCTGCTGCTGCTGCCGCTCCCCCCTCTCTCTCTGTCTGTGTGGGTTTCCTCTGGGTGCTACAATTCTCTCTCACAGCTCTAAAACATGCAGGTGTTGTGAGCTGGAAAATTAGAATTATCCATAGGTGTGAATATGAAGAGAAATATGACGTGTTTGTTGTCTATGTCTATGTTTAAGCCTGGCTGCAGACTGGTGAGCTGCATGCTCAGACTGGACAAAGACCTTTTCACTATCCTTTAAGTGTAATTGTTCTTGTTGTGCGATTTTGTACAGTTGTGGTTACAGCCTCTCTCTATAAATAAAGCATCCATCTATCTATCCATCTATCTATCTATCTATCTATCTATCTATCGATCTATCTATGGAATAAAAAAACAAAAGGCTGTGGTTGTGTTGCATCAGTTTGAGAACAGCAGCCTTATCTCAGTGGGCTCTGCAGTGTCTGAGCTGCTGTATCATTCACCTGTTGGGCAGACAGTTGTCATGAGTTTATCTTACAAATACCAATTATTGACACAAAACTGAACTTTGAAGGAAATTGTGAAGCTGTCTGCAAGAAGGAAGTTTGTTGTGTCTGAGGAAACTGTTGTATTTATATATTTGACCTTATTCTGCTGTGCCTCTGTCGAATCAACTTTACGTTTCTCTCTGGCGTCATGGTTTGGAAACCTATCTTTACAGAACGGGGATTCTCTGAATCAAATTGTTAAATGGGCCAGTAAGCTGATTGGCGAGTCACAGCTTAACCTCGCGTCCCTGTACAGCAGCAGCGGAGAGCTGGCTCGTTTCCTCTGAACGGTGAATTTCAGCTTCTTCCTCCTGGAGGAAGGTTTATCGTCCCAAAGTGCAGAAGAAAACAGTATAAAGAGAGCTTTGTTCCAGCAGCCATCACTCATATGAATACGTTTTATTCATCTATGAGTTTATCTGACAGGGACAATACATGTTAATGAACATCAGAACAAAATACAGGATGTAAACCTGCCGGTTTGTTGCTAAAAATGTTCGTGATGTTGTCTGTGCTGTGTGTTAAATGTGAATGTGTAAGACTGATGACTCCTTTTTACTGCAAAACAAAGTTACCTACGAGTACAGACAAAGTAACCTGATCTGACCTGAGAGAAAAAACCCACTTCACAGTGAAGAAATCTCTTAAGCTCCACTGATTCTGCTCAAATTTTTTACAGCCTCACTTCTGGAGAACCTAAATCAGATCAATTAGGGCAAAAAAACAACTGGGTGGACGGTCACTTCCCCTCAGTATCCATGTCTGACTCCTACAGAGACAGATAGGGTGAACAGGGACAGGTGCTTTTCTCTTCACTTACTGTAACAATCTCATGTAGTGCAGCATTCACTCCTACTTTTGATCTCTGCTCTCCCCTTTGTGACCGACCTGTATGTTTTAAGTGTTTTAAACACAGGGCGAGGAGTTGACTCATAGCAGGTTTCCCTCTGCGGATGGAGGCTCCCTTTTTAGTCTAATTATATTGTAGCCCCGCTAATGATGGGTATTATCCAAATTTCGATGATTAAAATCCAATTAAATTCCAGTTTTCAGGGAGAGAAAGAGGCCATGTTTGTTGGCAGAAACACAATACCAGCCAGAGTACTTCCAGCACAATGCTTGGCTGGAAGACTCTGTCCGTGGGGGTGTGAAAGCTAGCTGTAATACTGTATTGTCGTTCATGCATTTTTTATTATGTATACATTTTTGTTGTTCCGCTGCTTTCCTCCTTTATTTCTCCTGCTGTAATTCTTTGTAATATTAAATTCTATTATCTTTTGCTTGTCACATTGTTTTTATTGTTTGTTTGAAGAAAAAAGAAAAGAAAAAAAAAAACGTTATTTACAAGGAGCTTGGGGTATTTTATCCTAACTGCACAATTTTCTATTATCCATTT
Source organism: Seriola dumerili (assembly GCF_002260705.1). Classification (NCBI taxonomy): domain Eukaryota; kingdom Metazoa; phylum Chordata; class Actinopteri; order Carangiformes; family Carangidae; genus Seriola; species Seriola dumerili. Next base: position 55,997 of record NW_019174347.1, read on the forward strand.
GTGTGTTTATCGCTGTGGAAATGCACTGCACTGAAATGAATAAAGCCACCCACTAATGGCATGTGGTTTTAACTGACTCGCTGGTTCCAGTCAGTGTCACAATCTCATAATGATCTTTAAATGTCATGAATTGTAGCGAGGAAAAAAAAAAAAAAGACATACACAACACGGCACTGGGAGCTTGTCCCAAAGCACGACATTAAGATGAGCAGCCGGGCTAATGCTCATGTTTTGCTCGCTGCTATTAGCGCGCTGAGTAATCTGTTCAGTGAGACGCTTCTTTTTTGAAAAAAAAGAAAAAAAGAAAAAATGAGCAGATGGTTGAGCAGGATGAAGAGAGGAGATTCAAAGCAAAGAACTGTCAGTAGTTTTAAAAGAGTGCACGCACACACAGAAATGAAGGTCTGGTGGGAAAAGATAAGGCCTAATTAATTTCATTATTAAAATTACGGACTACAAAACAAGAACATCATTTGTTTAATTTAGCATAAAACAGTTGCAGTTCTTCAAGGATCCTTTCAGTGGTGTCTTTGGCCTCCATCTTGGAGGCCCCTCAGCTACTGTTTCTATCGTAGTCAAAAACAAGGAGTGAACACGGCCTTTATTAGAAAACACGGCGGGGAGATGATTGACTGGGCTTAATACAGCTCCTGTCGAACATCATAACCATGAATCATTCACTTTCCTTTTTCACAGATTCCGCAGCATCAATGCGATTATACAAACACACATTTGGTACCATTCAGCACGCAGACTGTCAGAATCAATAAGCAGACGTTGTTGTTTTTTCCTCACACCACAACAGCTTTCTCGATAGGATGATAGCAGCCCAACCCTGAGGCACTGGCATATTTGTCTCTGTTGTGTCTGTGGTTTCTATTGGGCTCTGACAGTCAGTATTTATGTGTGTGTGTGTGTGTGTGTGTGTGTGTGTGACATGCACTCTGTGAGGTTCACTGCCTGAGGCTGCAGGAGGAAGACAGCTCAGATCCATCTGTGAATGAGACAGGGCACATCTGCATATGCAGGGTGCAGGCGGCCATGTTTGTTTGTTCTACTGGGATCCCATGGGTGCACTGATCAAGAATACCTGCCAGTTGGATGAAGACATGCAGGATGGGAAAAAAACAAAAAAAACAAAACAAAAACATAATCATTCCTGAGTACAGCATAGGAAAGACTGCCCCTCAGCAACAAATGGCCAGGAGACCAGGGCTGTTTCATTCCTTATTCTCTTAGTTTGTTTAATCTTGCAGTCTAAGACATACACCATTAAGGTCTGTGTCAAATACAAGGTATCAAACGCCTTCATGAAAGAAGGACCATAACCGTTACACACCGTTACCGGTGAGAAAGTGAAAGAGAAACCTGGATAAATGAGTGGAGGAACTTAATGAATTCAGACGATGGCATACAGGGTACAAGGGATCAGTGGATGGTGCGATGTAAATGATAAATCACACGCCACGGTCTACCAGACCTAAACCCAGCTGAACACCTATGGGAATCTTTGATGAGACACGTTAGACGGCGCTCTCCACCGCCATCATCAACACACCAAATGAGGGAATATCCTTTGAGAGAAGAACACTGTTTTATATGACTTATTAAACTTATTCTCTTGGCCTTTCACTCCTTAAAAAGTCTTGAAGTAGTATTGAAAAATGCTCATCAAGTCTCTCGGGTTGTCCATAACCAAAAAAATATTAATCTTACTCTCATATTGGAAAGGGAACGAGGCATATCCTTACATCTGAGGGGCTCAAATTAGGAAATATTTAACATTTTTTTGGCTTAAATTATGACAGATTTTTCTGTCATTCAATGAATCGACTAATTGTCTCAGCTGTATTTAACAAGTTCTGCCACTGCAGTCTTTTGTGTATCATCCCAGGGTGGGGCTGCTGGCAAATATTACAAAGCAGCTACCAGAGGCCAGTTTTTCCCTCTTTAATGTTTGATTGATTCATATTTACGACCATGATATTAACATGAAGACAGGGATCTGTATGTGTTGTTACTGTCTTTCAATAAAAATATATTGCAAATAAAAACTGACAACAAATATGTGTATTGGTCTACCCTTTATATACTGTACATCCAGACTGGTACTGTCAACCTCTGACCACTGTTCATCTTTGCAAAGGCAGTTCTATTTCCCTTCACATACATGGATGTGTATGTATATTTTTTGAAGTTGAGAACAGATGATGGGGCCTTTTGGAGGGTTTTTTGAGGTTGGCTACTAAAGTGCTGAATGCAAGGTGAAACAAAGTAAGTGTCGGCCTCATCCAGATGGGTTTTGATTCTGCTGAGTCTGGGACACATGCCAGTGCTGTCTGTCAAATTTACAGGGTGAGACAAAACAAACACTACTACAGACTACAGTTTATGCACAACTATATTACCAGTCCTATTACACCAACTGCTCCCTCAAATGAAATGACAAAATATCTAAGCCCTCCAGAACGACAAATAGAAGTGTTTTCACGTCCTTAATGTCAGAGCGGCATCATTTCAGCCTGTGAAGACTCTCAGTCATCCAGTTAACCTTGATTCAAGGTGAATCGTGGGCAACTGGACTTGATTATAGATACTTGAAGACGTTTCACCTCCTGATCAAGAGGCTGAATCATTTCTGATTGACTGGTGGGAAGACCTCTGCGGGGTCATAATCAAGGTGACTGATGTCACTTGGTCCGTTAGTGCTCCTGGTTGCTGTAACAACGAATAGTTGCTAAAGCTCCTGGAGAGGGCTGAGAGGACAGCACTGTGGTGTTGTTAAAGGCATCATTTAAATCATCAGTTATTAATCATAAAATCAAATCATATTTGGTCTAAACAGAAGGAACATCCACCCCAACCTCCCCAACAGGTGCACTTTACTGGGAGGACAGTCTCATTAAACTGGGTACCAATAAGATGTATTTTCAACACTCATATTGTGTAAGTCCTTTGTTCCTATCAGCTTTTGACATCTGACTCATTGCAGATTGTGTTCATTGCATGTTGTCATTATATTTTCAAAACTGTTCCTGTCAACATATTAAAAGTTTTACTTGTTTTTGTTTTGTCATGCATGTTGTGATGATTTGGCCTCTTCCAGCTCTGTTAACTGTCTCATGTTGCTTTGAACACTTACTTATCAAAGGGTTGATTGCCAGGCCTCTTTTATAGCAGACAAATGGAGCTAATTGGCAATCAACCTAATAGGACCCATCTTGGTGGCAACATTTGTCATTGCGAGTTGAAGAGTCAAAGTAATTTCCCCATGAGGGGTTTGTGTGTGTGTGTGTGTGTGATAGTTCTGAGCAACAACCAGAACACTTTTATGTGTTCACAGCTACAATAAAAAAGCAATATTGCACACCCAGAGACCCAGAGACTCACAGCCAGTTACTGGGCCCCTGCCAGTGACTGTGGCCTGATGAAAATCCACCTCAGGACTCTGAACAAACATCTTTGAAGGGTTGCAACAGTCAGAGTGGCTGCAAAAGGGATATAATAATAGACACTGAGGCATAGCTGAGGTTGAATACAGGCAGCGGCAGAATAAGAGCAGCTTCTTCAGCACCATGGACAGCACCACTGGTCCATGAAGGCGGGTGAAAACAAGCCTCACAGTCTGTGAGAGACCCCTGTTTGACAGCAGTCACAGGATCTGTCAGTCTTTGCTTTTGCCTCCAGGCAGATGGAGACTGAGGCTGTGATGACAGATCCACCTTTTTTTTTTCTATAGTCCAGACCATTGTGGATCATTTGACTTAGTTATGTTTTGTCTATTAAGGTCCACAGCTCTCAGCTAGGGAGGTGGAAGGGGTCAGGACGTATAAGGACTGTCTTTATTTCCTGAAGAGGCTGAGGTCCTTCAACGTCTGTAAGAAACTACTGCGTTTTACAGTCTGTGAGGAGGGCTGGCTCTGTGGTGGCCATGGAGCCGGACTCCCAGGTGATAAACTGCCCTGGATAAACTGCTGTCCATCTTGGACAACTCCCACATTCGCCAGGCAGAGGAGTTTGTTCAGCGGCAGACTGCTGTCCCAGCCCTGCTCCTCAGACAGACTTAGATTTCTCCCCCAGGCCATACGGCTGTACAACTCTTCCCAATGATGGTGGGGGGGAAACTGACAAATGCTCAGCCGCTGAACCCTGGGCACAACAGGTATTTGCAATCTATAATGTCACCTCACAATTCAACAGTGTGGTTGCATGGTGTGACTGAAAGGCAGTGCAAATGTAGAGGGTTCATCCCTAAATCAGAGCTTAGACTCTCATTCAGCAAACTGTCATTAAGAGCTTAAGATTGCCCGAACGTTACAAGTGAAAATCCAAGAACAATTCTCCCACTCCTTAAACCGCTGAAGCAACATGCCAAGATAACCGCATACAACAGATTTTCCTCTCTGCCACTCCAGACAGTATAACCTGAGGACACTACCAACTTTTTCATATATCCCTGTGGATGGATTAAAACTAGTAATGTCAAGAGGTTATGCTGAAAGACTGACTTCTGAAAGGCTTTCCACCTCAAACACAGTGCATTTTTAAGAGGAGTTGTTGTTCTACTAAAAATATTCATTAAAATTAAAACACTTGGCACAAGTCTTCTCCAGTACACCATGCTTTATTCTACAGATGTCTTTGGATATCTTGCCTTCATCAGGATGAATAAAGCATGGTGTAATTTGAGCTAAATGCTAACTTAAGCATGGTAGCATGCTGCTATCCATCGGGTATAATGTTAACCATGTTCACAGTCTTAGTGTAGTGTGTTAGCATGCTAACATTGCTAATAACACCAAAGTCAAGGTACAGATTATTGGAATATCATTACTTCTACAGGTCATTGTCTTCCAGCTGCTCCTGTAAGGGGTCAACACAGCGGATCACCGTCCACATATTGATTAGGCAGAGGTTTTAAGCTGGATGCCCTTCCTGACGCAAACTTAACCTGCTCCACCACTTCTGCAGGTATGGGGTCATTAGACTAGATGAAAATTACCAAACTTATTACAATTCATTCAAACCGGGACATGAATGTATGAATAAAATTTGAAGGCAATCCATCCAAAAGTTATTGAGATATTTCACTAAAAACAACAAATTTGCAGCTGCTCAAGGGTAATTCATGAAATAGCTCTTCAAAACCCAACATGTTTACAATGAACAGCTTGGCTGATACTGTGCAGTTTTCACTTCAAATGAGTGGTTTGGAAAGTAGGGACTTATTTACAGCCAGTCTGATAGTCCGACTATTTGTGTTGTTCGGTCTAACAGACTCTGTTTTGATCCCCGTTACCATAGCAGCGCCACACTGATTCATCCATTACAAGCAAAAGAAAAAGATTCTGTGGTAACTGCATATCACAGAAGTGACCTAAAAAAACATTTCCCTATTAAATGGTACACAGGTTGGAAACAGCTCCTGGAATATTCTAAGTCGAGTGTGTGACCTTCATTACACTAAAGCTCAGTCCGACTCAGCTCAGGTGAATTACAGTGACCACCTGCTGAGTGGGTGAGTAGGTGTTGATGGGAGTCCACTCTTCTTTTCACTCCTCATTAGTGATACTGTTACATGTTGTTCTTTTGCCCTTATAACAAATGATACTTTACTATATTGTTATATTTATATTATCCTTGTTATATATAGTTATAGACCCGCCAAAACAAAACATAATGGAGTCGAATCGACTGAAACCTCTTTCTCGCCTCTACCTGCTGCTGCTCTCCAGCCCGCTGAGCTTGTGTTTGTCTCTGCTCTGTTTAAAAAGTAAAATACATCCTGGACTTCGACCTCTCTTCTGCAACTCGATAAGTGCAGCTGCTGCGTCTGGGTCAGCTGCTGAACCAGCCGCCACTGAACTGGACATTAATCTTCATTTTATCCAGTGCTGTTCTCTGTGAATCACATTTGCCTTGTACACAACGCACTCCGACCCTTTAAATAATTTATGTTCCCATCCTCTCCTCACTGATAACTACGCCTGAGGGTGGGGGGTGTGATACAGGAGGAAGAAGAATTTTCTTGTCTAATGTGAGAGACTAAAGGAACACATTCAACGAAGGAGAACATACATTAAGAGGCCCCCTTCTTTTTTTTTGCGAGGAATAAATCCGTCTACTCTGGGTGTCGTTTGCACAGAACATGACACAAGCAGATCCGCTCCTTTATCTTGTGTTACGGAGTGAAGCAGTCGAGGATAATTGACACCAGACCAGAGCTGAACTTTCCGGCGGATGTTAAAGTAAACTCGACAGCGTATTTTGAATCTGCCTCAAGCAGTGTGGTCTTTCAGAGCTCACCACAAACATCTTGTCTCTCATCTGCCTCATGATTAAATTGCCTTAAAGTATCAGTCCCATTTAATTACTGTCATTATCATCAATGAGAAATTACCAGAGCCCAAAATGGCAGGGTTAATTAGGCTTACAGGGACGGAGAGATTATTTATTTATCTGTGGTCGCCTGCGCAGGGAAGATATGAATTGGGAGGTAACTTCACGTAGAGTTTGCTCAGCTTACTTATCCTGCTTTGTCAGCGTCTCCTTGTTTTGTTTTTTTCTTCTTCTCTGACTTGCTTTACTCTCCTGCTGTCACTTTGCTTCCCACCACTGCTGCTTCTCTCATCTGTCTCTCACTTCCTGACTCTTCCTTTGTTTTTAAATCTCGCTCACTCTCAATATCACACACACACACACACACACACACACACACACACACACAAATCTGCATGTACCATTCAGTCTTACCATGGACAGTTTACCACTGGCTTTTCAAAAACATACTTAGAAATGTTTACTCTGTTCGCCTCCTCATCCTAACAGATGCTCACAGATCTCTGTTTGACCTGACAGTGGAAGACGGGCTTTTCTTGTTTCACACATCAAAAAGGAACCGAAGCACCCCTTGTCTTCTGTTTGTCGGATCTCACCTCTAGATTTCACTGATTAGTTTCCTCCATTTTGGATTAAAATGTCCAAATCAGTAGAAATCGGCTGTTCTGGAGATTTGTCTGAAATGAAAGCGCGCCTGCTCTTGGATCTTGATGACACATGATGGAGAACTACTGCTCAAAGCAAGTGGATTTTTACTTCTAAGAAGTGAGCAATTTTCTCTCTAACACAATATTCCAGGAGCTGATTTCACAGTTATACACACTTACAAATCACAGAGGCTGGAAACACCCACCACATCTAAATATGACTGCTGCAGGATGAAGCAACCTTATGGCACAGACACAGCTGTTAAAAGCAAACACGCACGACTGTTAGACGGATAAGCGAGATGGAAAAACAGATAGAAAAAAAAAAGTGAAAAATAGCTTACTTCTTAGGAGGCACCTGTCCCACGTTGACCCGCACGCAGATGACTTTGCGAGTCTGCATTCCCATGGAGCAGGGGCCCTGACCGTTGCTGCTGGAGGAGTTGAGGGACGAAGAAGAGGGGTCTTCAGTACAGGGGCCCCATGGTCCAGTCTGCCAGTGGTAAACCGTGCAGGCGTGTTCGTTACAGTTCCGCACCTCCTGAAGGGCGCTGCTGTTGGGGCACAGGGCGCCACCTGAGAACCAAAACATAGTGGGGGTCAAAATTGTTCTTACGTACGGGATAAAAACTAAAAACCAAACACTTTTTTTACTTATACAATGACAGTTAAGTCGCTCGTCATGACAGACCCACAGAGAATTACCAACTCAGCACATTTAGCTCATTATTTTGGTTTATGGTCCAAAACTTTGCTGGTCTGGTTCACACTCACTGCTCTCATCAACCTTGTTTCATGTAGCTGCTTTCAGCATTAAAAGGCTCTAATAAACCTTCTTCACACTACCTTCCCAAACGGCAGGTTGCAAAGTTAGCAGCACATAATTTAACATTTAGCTGCTAAAGATCCCTGACGAGCCGAGCTAACAGGAGGTTGAATCTTGGACATCAGTCAAAATAAATACTAATGTTATAACTAGTCAGCTAGTTAACTGTTTACTAAACAATTGACATGATATATAATGATACAAAATCTGATCTATAGATGTTTGTGTAGGTATCTGATTCTGTTATGTGGGTTTCGTTTCTTTTCTTCCTCTCTTTGTCTTTGTCTTTGTTTTCTTGCTATGGATCCCCCATGAGTGGTGTGCTTAATACAGATTGAATGAATGTTAATAGGTCAATGTTAGTGTTTACTACAATTAATACTGCTTTACTGCCACCGTTTCAGGAGGACTGCGCTGTCGCCACGTCACCAGTCGACTAGGTGCAGAAAGATGCTCAAGCAGCAATGAACAATGTGAAAAGAACAACTCAGCAGCACAAGCTGACTAATTTATTTCATTTCACCAATTCATTTCAGCACAGGATCAAAACACCAGGGTGATTTACAGAAGCTACAAATATAAATAGCTTCATCAGCTGTGACCATGTTGGATAGGCAATTAGTGTAGCCAAGCCGTTTTTTCACACTGATAATCGTACCTCAGAAATATCATAACTCAAGGCCAGAGTTGTGATACGTCTTGGGTTATATGCTTCTCAGACTCGGGGCTTAAGCACATTTTCCCTCCAGTAAGAAGCTCTATTAAATCCAGCACAACCTGTCTGACAATTGCTGTTAGCCTATTTTCTCCCTGAAACTCCTGGATCTGTGAAACTTACCGAGTATAACCTACACTCCCACACATAAAAGCACCTTTATAGTAAGAGTTTCCTGTTGTTTAAGAGACGCTTTCAGCAGCTTTTCACCTGCATATGTAACTTGACAGCACGGAACAAAATGATAGTAGCTGTTTGCCAAAGCACACCTGGATTTTATTTACATAAGCGGGAGCTAACCATAAACTTTTTCCAACCTTATGTTCAATGGCAGCCAAATAAAAAGACGTAGCCAGATTTTAATGTTGTGAAACGTTCTCAATTTTCACAAGGAATTAAACCTTAAAGAATATATTCTTATGCACAATGCGATGCAATAAACAACTTTGAAAATGAACAATAAAGGAGCCGGTGTGAAGTTTCAGGAGAGATGTGAGAGTTTGTTTCCCTGAGGCTACACACTGAGGCTCAGGTTGATTGATTTGTATGCGGCTGCTGCTCAATCTTACGTGCTGAACTGTGATAAAGAGTCGAGACGTCACCGTGCTCTCTTTTCACTGCGCCGTCTTCTTTATTTATTTGATCATCATCATTATAACTGACTAACGCTCAGTGTATTTAGTATATTTCGCATTCACGTATTCATTGTTGGCGTCATCAGCCCTCTTTGCCTGTTGCTCAGTGTCTTTAGCATTAAAGGTTGGTATTTGTTTTGAAGGGCATATTGGAAACGATTGTTCCCAGAAACCGTCAACTCAAGATAATCTGGGAAACTTTGGAGGTGTGAGTTGGACGGGTGTGATTTCAATATTCTGCAGGTGCTGCCAAGAAATCAATTTAAGCCCCTGAAAAGCACCAGTCTGAATACAGATAACTTTCCCCTTTGTCTATCTGAAATGACTTTTTATCTTAAGTCGCTGACTCCAAATACAGCCTGCATTTGCATTATCAGTGCATAAATCTATTGTGTTGTTTTCTATCAAAATAGTCTGTTAAGGTGTTTTCATCAACAAATGTTTATGCCACTAATTCTGTTTCACAGACCAGCCTCAGTTAATTTAACATTGTGTGCAACTGAGTTGGACGTTCTTATTATAGATATTGGTAAAACATATACTTAGGTGTGTTCGCACACTGAATGAATAGCTCCTCTCATGCAGGCATCTTGGTTTTCTGGAGACTATTCATACTCCTTTTTTGCTGAATCCAGCTGCAAGTCATAGGTCAACCTCTCAGTGCATTACTTCTGTGAGTACAACCTCCATTGTTTTTCTCATTCCCCTTTACAACCCCCCCCCCCCGTTTACGTCCGTCTCCCTCTCATTTGTCTTCTGAGGCGGCAGTCAGTCAGTCAGACAGTTGTTGGGTCGATGGACTCAGAGAGCCCTCTCCGGTTAAAAGTAATTGCCGACACTTAGGGCTTTCAGCAAAGATTGAGAGGCATTGCAGGACTGCGAGTCCTTCGCACCTGTATTTCGCTGCCGTAGTTGACAGAGAGCCAGCTCTGTAATGAGTGGCGGTGTGCACACAGTTGGGCCTGAATCACAGACTACCTAATGGTTACTGAGAATGACTTCTTTTCTGCTGACGGCATCGTGCCAGCTTAGCTGAGTAACAGCAGGGGCGACGCTCATCCCAACACTAGCATTACATGGTGCCTCAAATGACCATGAGCAGCTGCCTAACGATGACCTTGAGAAGGCTGTATGAAAAGCTGACGCAGCCTTAGATAGAAACATGATGGAGCAATAAACAAAACCAGCAAACCAATGTTAGTAAGAAACAGAGTCACTGAGTTGGTTTTTACTTTCAAAACTCCGTGTGTAAGTTATTTAAACGTATTCACATTTGCAGAACGGATTTACAATTTACTGGAGCTGGAGCAAACGCCACTTAGGACGCATCTTGAATATGATTCAAATGATGAATGTCAAATAGTAAGAGGCACTTGGGCTTCATAAAGTCCCATCATAATCACCATGCAGTTCAATATAAGCAGCTATGCTAAATAGGTCATTAATTAGGCTTATTAATGAATTAATTAGCAAGGCACACGACTCTGTGCCAGCATATTGTTGGTTGCATATTAATATGAACCCTGTATCTTAAAACTTCGGGTTCCTGTAGTTTAAACAGTTTTATTTCCTCATTAATATGCAAAACAGCAGCTGCAGAATCTGCCAAGAAGCTCAAAATCTAATCAGATAATCTAGTTTGCAGGGGAAACCTGTTGTGGAGAGACAAAGCTTCTTATCAGGTATTGTTACTGAGTACCTGTGTTCATAAAAATGTGACTGAATAGACATAGGAACATACTTGAATATAGTTTTCTTTTCTATTTCTCCTCCTTTCTAAAGTTACTTCAAGTACAACTATTATATCTCTGGTCTAAAGATTTACCAAAAAGTTCTGGAAACTTCGGCACCCGTGAAAGACCTTTGATAAACACAGATGTTAGATATGTTAATGTGACAGGTGAGATATGCAGTACATACACTAATACTACAGCAGAACAACAGAAAACAGCTAAGACAATCAAGCTATTTCACACATGGCCAACACGCCTTGACTAGACTGGATGAATAACTACTAAATCAATTATAAGTTACCCTAAAGCTGTTATGATAATGTACATAGTTTTTAGATCGCACAACAAGCTAACGATTTTCATTTTGCCACATGTAGACACATAGCTAGAGGTTTAAAACAGCTACCAGCAAACTTTAATTACGAATGTTACCCTCCATCACTGTGATCCAGGCTACAACCATCGCAGTGACTGAGAGGAAAACACACACCCAGATAAGACACAGGAAAACGTTTGGTGACATGACAAAAAGAAAGACGCACAGACAAGCAGACACACACACACACACACACACACAGATTCAAACCAGAGAGAACAAGCATATGCAAAGAAATGATCTTAGAAACAGATAAAAAGTGAGTGTCAGGCGAAGAGACAGACCAACAGAAATAATCACCAGGACAGATAAGCAGACTGTTTGAGATAAGGACAAATGCACATGCAGACAAGTGTGAAATCCAGACATTCAGTGAGTGACAGCAGAGGACAACTTGAAAGGCCATGACTAAGCCAATATCCAGGCCTCATCTGCATACATTTCCATACGTGATGGCGCGGAAGGCTGTCGGCAGGTGGAGACTCACCTTCCCCGGCGTTGTAAGCCAGAATGGAGCGGGTCCTCATCTGCTTCCCCTCGATGGTCTTACTGGAGCAGGTCTGAGAGCACGTGGACCACGGGGTCCAGTCGCTGAGCACACAGTCTCTTGAGCAAGGCACCTCACATGGCACGGGCTCCGGAGCCGGGGAGGACGAGCAGAGGTTTCTGTCCACCACCTCTCCTGAGGAAGAGAAGAATATACGACAGGGTCAAAGACCGAAGCTTCGGTACAACTTGGTAATAAGAAGTTGACAGAGGGGTGATTAACTTTTGTTACAAGGTGGCAATGGGGAAAACATGACAGCTTGACAATGTGTTAATGTGCTCACAGTAATAAGGATATATTAGGGTAATAGTCTCTCAGTAATAATGGGGTAATATTAGTGTAGAATCTTGGGGAACTGGGGTAAAACCGTCAGAGTCCACACACACACACACACAGACACACACACACACACACACACACACACACACTGTTTTTTAAATTTTAGATGCATTCAGATGTGTAATTTATTCAGAATGTGCAATTTCCAATTTAATTCACCGCGTCCAACTGTATTAACTTATTATAATTATAGTATTCTTATATTTCTGAGCCAGATGCAACGCAACTTTGTTCTATGTCAATGTTAAACCACCACAATTACAAGACATTTCCAGGAAATAGAAATCGGTAATTACCTATAAATTGAATTTTGATTGTATTACATGAACAGAAAAGAAGAAATATTTGCCAAATGAGGAAGTGTCCTGATATCACCCCATTAATACTGTGAAAACGTTCACAGCATAGAACCTTTATATCAAGGATGAATATTACCATGATATCCTCATTAGTATTACTACATCATTGCCTCTTTATCACCCTGCTTGTATTAACAAGCAACAATGTAAACTGCTGAAATTTGAGGCATCACCTTTTCCTCATTATGATGATGGTCTATTTACCCAAATTAAATCCTAGGGTGTGTGACAATGTGCAACTGTGTCCTTAATATATCTGTGAAAATAGCAAATCACCAAAGAATAAATTTTAAACCACAAACTCTGAAGAGGGAGGTCATTAAATGTGCCGCTAGCTTAATGAGAGAGAAAATGAGCCCTATGTGAAACAGGTTGATTTTATCGGTGTCAATAAAAATACCCTCCATTATATTTTTGAGTGCAGGTTAATTTTTTTCCTGATTATGTGATAAAAGTTTACTCGCTAATTTTGGATACATTGGGTAGTTACTTGGGCGATGAGAATAAATTTGAAGGCTCAAAGATTCATTGCAAGGATCAAATTATCTCCCTCAAACTACACTTCAGTAAAAACACGGCGGGAGCAGCGGAGAAAATGAACAGCTGTGTGTCTTAATTGATAGCACAATGTCAAGCACACAGCCCATTTCAAATTGCGGAGACGTGCTTGTTTTCTTAAGACGTCTGTTCTCCCCAACACAACTTGGGGAGGGATATTCTCCAAACTGGCACAGGCATCGACTTGGCATTCTTCGCTCACCTCATGTGTCTGGTTTACAAACTAGGAGGAAATCTGCAGACAAGAGGTGAAGATTTGAAACACACAATAAATGCATGATGCATGCTGTTTCATAAACAGCAGGTAGAGGGGATTCTGTGCGGAGGAGGCTGGATTTATTCTACCAGTGATTCATCTTGAGTGTGTACTTGTTCTCTACTTGATCATTTCTATTTTATGCTGCTTTATACGTCTACTCCACTAAATTACACAGGAAAATAATGTACGTTTCAGTTCTTTACATTTATTTGACAAACATTACTGTCACAGATTTTTTTTTTTTTGCAGCAAATCTTTGTTTTTCTTCTTTCCTCTCCTATTAATCATCTCATGACTACTCAGATTAACCTGTGACCCTGAGGAGGGGCTTGACCCCCAGGTTGGCAACCACTGGATTACGACCTAACTGTATAAAGAACAGTTATAAGTAGTTCCACTTTGACCTGCTACAACAGTGAAATATTGTGAGTACTTTTACATTTGATACTTTAAGTATATTTTGCACATAAAACTTTTGTAATTGTGAATAAAGGACTATTACAAAACTGGACGCGGCCTGCGTGACGTCACCCACGGGTGTCTGAGGTGTGGTTTTGAAGCTCAGAGTGAGCTGCTCCACTGTTGCCATCTTGGCAGTGCCTGACTCCGCCTAACTCCCAGCTAATACAAACATGGGCAAAGACGTGGGGCATGTGTGGAGCCAAGGATTCGGTGTATGCTCATTTGTGGCAAGCATATGCTCATCCACCTGTCACTCAAAGCAGCCTCAATTATACATGACTTTAAGCCTTAATAAAATGTAATCAGGTGATTTATATAAAAATGTACCTGTGCGTACAGTTGTCATGAAGGAGGAAATTAGCTATAAAGACTGAAACTGTTTTTGTACCAGGCTGTAGAAATGTTTATTTCTGCTGTAAAGTTGGACATTTTAACATGGGAGTCTATGTAGATTGACTTGTTTTTGGAGCCAGACTCTAGTGGCCATTTGTGGAAGTGCAGTTTTTGTCACTTCCGTGTTGGCTTCATTTTTCAGTCCCAGAGGATGATGTTTGACTATTATCTGTAATTCAGTATTTTTACATAGTTGTATTGGTGCTTTTACTTACAATGGGTAAAGGATCTGGGTAATTTTTGACCTTCTCCTCTTTTGACATTGTTTTTCATAGAGCAGTTCTAGACCAGACCAGGTTTTCAAACATAAGGAGGATCTGTGGCATCTCATTTAAAGATTCATGGGGGATACAAATACAAATTGATGAATTACAAAGATTGGATGTTATTTCTTGTTTGTCCTTTAGAGTCACGGGGCTGTGAAGATGTTCTGTGCTGCTTCAGGTAATCAAAACTTGTGACGTTGATGAGAGCAGAGGAACGATAACTAAAACTGGATGAAACCTTATTTGCAAATAATGTTTAATCACAGACTAAATCGAGGAATCTGTAAAGCAACAGCAAAGACATTTCTGGGCTGATCCAATTTTCCTGGATTTACCTAAGCTGTACTTCACCACAGAAATAATTTAAAACGTTTCACTTGTGTTTCTCATATTGATGTTGGCAGCTGATTATGAGCCTTTTTTATGGATTATCTGTAGAATATTCATACTGATGCACTTTTGACTCTGGCCTATCTTCATACTGAAGTGGCATTGAACATGCAAAGAGCAAATCCACATGGGAATCCCACATTTTTTACACTACTGTTCATGTTTTATTAATGGCGCTGCATGAACCAGCTATATGTGAATGATATTAACCCACATATTCAGTCCATGTTGCCTTGTGTGCTGCAATGAACCAAGCAGAGAATATTCTTATTCTGTAAGCGATGCACACACTCAGGAAAAATGTAAATCTTTCAATGGCTGAATCGAAATTTCAAGCAGTGGAGAATCGCTTGAGCTTCAAAAGTCAGACCGGGCCTGACTTTGCATTAAGATGTCACTTTGACAGATATGCAGTGAACCAATCATGACTGAACTCAGAAGGCATGGAAATAAGAAGTGACAAGGAAACCTCGCAGTTTTTAGGCTCCCACACAGAAAACATGAATGAACAGAACACCCACAACGAGAGGAACACCTCCGCACTCAGTGTGCAGAGAAGAAACAGCTCTCTGCCTAAGTGGGCAGGCAGTCAGTACGGGGAATATCAATAGCCAGTTTCAATAACATTTGTATCGACCTTCGCCTGTTGTCTGGGGCCCGGCTGTGTGGCCTTTTCTTTTATGACTGGGACATACTCGGAGAAAATATACTGCCGACATTGCAGTGAAAAATCTCTGAGGCGAAAAAAAGGAGAGCTGAAAATCCAAACAGAACAAATCAATTTTCATCAGATGAGGGAGTGAACGTGGGAGGGATCAATCAGCCGAAGTAAGGGGGAGAAAGAACAGTGCGGAGTTTGTGTTACTCCTGCAGCACGAGGGGGGAGGGGGGGGGGAGTATCCACCGGACCAACCTCAGCGAGTACCTGCAGCTGATGCATGAACTGTGATTTGTGGTCGACATTAGAAGGACAAATCAAGTTCTCTAGTGGCGAAAACACGAACGCAGTCATTGCACCAGATCATAAAATGAAGATTTACCGGGTGTATTAGGAAGTGAATGAGATTCCTAGTGCTGCAGCTCTGTCTAACTTTACATGCTGGATGAATAAACATGGTATGTAATCCAAAGCTTACCAGGAAAGAGAAACTGAACTAAAATCAATAATGTGTCGTGCCTTATTTTGTCTAACATCTGTGCTTAACCTGAAAGCAATAAGAAAGGCTGGAAAGCATCTCTGCACCACCGGCCCTCATATTAAAGATTTACAGTACTAAAGAGTAGCAGTAAAAAGGAGCAGCAAAGGGCACGAGATACCCCAAGACCCACGGAGGATTGATTTGATTTAGTGTGAGTAAGGTTTAATTGTGCGTGCAGAGAGAGGAAGACTGTAATGAGAGAGACAGCGTGAGAGAGGTGGCAACGCTGAATCGAGCAAGCGTTAAAGTAGGAGAGGTTTAACAGGGAGGGGAGGGGAGAGGAGAGGGGAGGGGAGGGAGGGAGAGAGGAAATGGAGTCAGGAGAGAACTCCTCGCAAAGTTGATGAATGGCAAAGCAGAAGTCCAGCCATGGAAATCTCCTCACGTACAGAGCTGTACAGCCAGAGTTGGAGGGGTCAGCGGAGAGGTGACTTTGAAAATATAGAATGTTTCACACAAGGTCAGACCTGCACTTCCATGCAAACGGAGGTGGACCAAAAGCACAACACACTCTTTAGATGAGTAAATGGAGAGTCGGAGTTTGCTCGATAAGGTCAATCAACAAGTACAGCCTCTACAGAAAGAAAATGCTCACAAACTAACCACTCAGCCGAGGCATCATCGACAGCAAATTCAGCTTCAGTAAAATCTCATCATCTACGTGGACAGTGAGACTGAATTCTCCCATCTCACCGTTGCTGTTGACACACTGGACCTGTGCGAGCTGACTGCCGGGCCCACACGGCTTCTCGTCTTCAGGAACACACTGATCCAGGCTGACCAGTTGCCAGTCGTAACAACTGGGCTCGTCACACGGCACCGCTTCCACCAGGTGCGGGCAGTTTCCAGGCCCTCCCGTTGGCTCGTTGGTGATTTGCCGCTTCCTCAGTTTAAAACCTGCAGCATGGCAAAGAGTGCAAAGACAGTGCTTAGCTGCCCTGATTGAGAATTACACCAAATCTATTAGCAGTATATTTACAGAACACTCTCCCTCATATGTGCGATAGCCAGCGATGGAAAAGAACTAAGAACATTTAAATTAGTACACATGTGGTACCTTACACTTCCTCTCCACTACACTATAAATCTTTTTACTCCACTATATTTTATTTGACATCTTTAGCAACTGAGTTACTTCTAAGATTAAGATTTTGAAATTCAGATTTTGTTGAATTTTACATAAGAAAATATGATAAACTCATAATTCATCGCTACAACCTTTTTGACTTGTGACAAAATTACCAATAAAACAAAAAACAAAACTGTGTCTAGTTGGGGCCCTTTGTCATGTACATGTACATAGCGGTTACACCAACGAGACATTTTCCCCACTAAACGTCTCACAGCGTTTCATTTAAATAACTGTCCAAATAGGTAAAATCTAGTATTTCATAACAAAATCAAAAATTACAGGAGAATCCGAAAAAATAATATAATTTTCTATACTAGAAATTAGTTTTTTGTCCTTTCCAGCCCTTCCATCATCTCACAATCCTTCAGATTTATCTTGTGACCCTTTGGAGGGGGCAGACCCTTAGGTTGGGCATCACTGTACTAAATGTATATAAAGTAGTTGAATCAAGTTCAGTCTCAACCAGCTACATCAGTAAAGGCTAATACTGACATATAATAATAGTTCAGTCACAGAGCACTTTGATAATACTCCTGTACTGTTACATTTGGATCCAGGATTTTTTATACTGTGGTACTGATACTTTTACTGAGGTAAATGATCTAAGTATTCCTTCCACCACTGATGATAGATGGTCATGATTAGCTTGGTTGGGTTTGATGGCTGACTTGCTCAGACAACTCATTAATACTAATGGGAATATGAGAAAAAATTGGGGCGAGCTCGAGGCGACCAGGAATCTCACCCCGCCCATACTGTTCCAGTGAGTTCTTACAGTTACAATACACATGTGACCAATGAACCAAGTCATGCAGAAGTCAGACTACGACATGTTTTTGAAGCTTCAGTGAACACTACGTTGATCATCTAATGGCTTTTTCAAATATATCACATTAGATTTATGTGTAATTTTGCAAAAACATTTTATTTTTCCCAAACTATGAATGCACTGATTGAAGAACTGCCAGATGTTGTTATAACAGATGCACATTTTATGTTGAAAATGTAATTCTAACATGGCCGCACCACCACCCACACAAATGTTTCCTATGTATTTTTAACAAGATGACCTGCTATGACTACAGACATTCAATCATTAACTATTCATGACGATATATGGTGAGGTTATAGCTAGTATAAAAATAATAATGTCATGTAATAAAAACTATGATGAAGAATGAAGGTTCATTAATGCTTTCAGACTCAATAATAATGTTTATCCGGTACTGCATACTGATTATATTGCTCTCTTAAAAAAAAACAACATAAAGTGCTGGATGGAGCATGAACAGCATTTACTACACTATAAAATTGTTTTGTTTACCACACACGGGAAGTTACTGAAATAAGATATGCATAATAATCTACTTTGTTATTTCCTCGTTAAATTAAATACATTGGTATAATTTCTGGAAAAAAGAAAAAGGAACAAAGTGAGAGGTCACTGCTTTTTCATCACAAAATAAAACTCAGTGTTAGAAGGATGAAGGAATGGACTAATTACTTGATAAAGTAACAAAAGAAAGTGAATATGAGCAGGGGTGGGAGGGTGAGTTTATTTGAAAAAATGACAAACATTACAACTAGCCTGAGACAGTTACTGTCTTAAAGGTCCCATGGTTTCCCGGTGTTGATATCCATAAGAAGATAAATTAGTGGTTTTAAGTATGAAAAACCATCTCAATGTAGTTTTACATTTCTACAGCTCTAGTAACAACAGGTCAGTGAGCCAATCAGAAGAAAGGAGGCTCTGAGCCTCTCTTCTGATTGGCTGACTGTTTTCTGAGTGACTGAATAAAAATATATCAGATTTCAGGTAAAAACACTCAGAGAAACCAAATCCTGCTAGGTTGGATGGTGGGTCCAGGTGGGCGGGGCCTGGTGCATTGTTGAGAGCGGTGACTGCTTTGTTGTGACATCACAAAGTTACAGAAGTCCAGACGGGTCGTTTTAAGGCTCAGTTTCTGAATACAGGCTGTGTGCATTTCTCTGTGGACTGAGGCTTTGATACTTTCACAGTATTAATATAGAAGCTAGACCTGATCTATAATCACACTACACATGGACATCTACTTTTATACTATATGGGACCTTTAAAGCAATGTCACACAATAACTCAGAAAAATCATAATCACGTTTAAAATGTGGCACATGAAACCTTCAAACCATGATGATCTATTTGCATGTATGTCTTTGTACCTTTCTTTCCAGCCTGATCATCGCAGTTTTCAAAGGTGCAGGGCCCCCAGGCACCCCAAGGCGACACCTCACAGTCGATGGGACAGGGGATGTGGCACAGCTGGGACCTGTTTGGGATCGGCCCCTCGCACAGCCTGTTCTCCACCGGGCGGGAGGCTGCGCAGACGAAGAAAAGGAAAACAGAAAATGAGCAGCAGATAAAATGAACCTGCTTTACTTTGATCCTATCCCGGTTCGTCTTTATGTGGGGTATTTTTACCAGCATCACAACCAGCAGGAACAAGGGACACAGAATGCTTATTTACTTTTGTTCCTGGTATTAAAATCCCTATAGAGAGCAGATGAGAGCCACGGTGGAAAAAAAACAAAAAACAAAACAAAGCATGTCTGTGAAGTAGACACTATTATCCCTTTGTTTTGTTTATCGCCTCCCTGTTAGCATGTCAGAATGATAAATTAGCAGTGATTATCTTGTGCAGCGCCTTGCTAGCAACATAAAACATCGTGGAGTCCTGCCCACCGACTCTCGCCGGAGACAGGAGAGAGGATTCAACAATACAACACTGAAGGTGTGAGAGAACGGTGACGACGTCTTGGCTGGAGATTATTCCATGAGGTGTGATTCGGCATCTACTTTCCCTCTCCATGCCACGCTGGACTTAAAAAGCTCTTTCCATAATGCAACTGGTAAGTGCGCGTCTGTCTGACCTCCCACTGAGGAACTTTGTCGAAAATAAAATGGAGAGATGCTATCGCCATGCAAAGGCACAGCTCTGTGACAACTGTGCAGATCACATTTCTCTGCTGAGCCGTGGCGTGATAAATACATTTGATGTGTGGAGTTTCTGAAGATACTGACTTGATGCATTTATGCATGCACATTTTGTATGTATGTTGGTGTCAGTGTCATTTCAAAGTAAACCTACTGTATCTTCCAGCTGTGTGTGCAGGGGTTTTTTTTTTTAGTATTCATTTGATACTAGAAAGTGGAGATTGACAAAGTATGACAAAATATGAGGACAGAGATGGAGAAGAGAACGTCTTGTTAGACTGAATCCCAAGAAGCGATTGGCATGGGCCTTAAAGGAATGAGTTTGACATGTAATCTTAGCTTCACATGCAGACTGGAAACAAGGGGAAACAGCTAGCCTGGCTCTGTCCAAAGTGTAAAAATGCACCTACCAGCATCTTTAAAGCCGACTGATTAACACGCTATATCTTATTTGTTTAATGCCTACAAAAAATGTGAAGTGTTAAAATGACAAGTCATTTCACAGGAAGTCTGGGAGCAGCGAAGTCTTGATGAGACAAGAGGATGAGAACATGTTAATGAGTCAGCTTTGGAGGCAGCGTGCAGATTCTTTTAGCTTTACATTAACAGCCTTGCTAGCCGTTTTTTTTCCAGTTTCCAGTCTTTATGCTAACCTCAGCTGACTGGCTGCTGAGCGTCGCTTCATATTTAGTGATGAGATATGAGAATGGTTTTGATCTTCTCATCAAGAAAGCAAATATTTTCCAAAATGTTGAAATATTCCTTCAAACCACCAGGCCAGCAGTGCACCACCTCCGTGCTTCCAGGTCGTCGTCGGTGATAAGAGAGAGTCCTGTTCGCTCAGCAGACGGGTTCAACCCCCTGCCTGGAGCTCCACACTCTGACTGACACTTCTGAGCCTCGGCTGCTTTACAGCTACACACATACAGAGCAAACATGTCCACCAGATTTCATCCTAAAACACACATTCCAAGTTAGGGAATAATTGGTATAAAACGGTATAAAAACATAAATAAAATGGAAACATTTTATTTTAGTGAAAAAGACCTAAAAGAAGATGAGCTTAAAGCGGCTGTTTGTAAGTTTTCTCTGCCGCCGAACGTGTTTTCTTGCCAGCTATTAATGCTAATGTTGGCTATGTAGCAGTAGCAAATCTTACAATTAGCTTCTTTAACTAAAAGTACACGTTATAGTCTGTAGATTTAATGTTGTAATTTAATGGGAGCTACTGACCATTAGAGTAAATTAACTCTACTGAAAAAATGCTGGCATGAAAGTTAAACTCTGAAGTGAATATCAAAGATACAGCAGATATTTTGAGCCGAGTTTCACAAAATATTGTAAAAGACGAGTCTTCTGTAATCAACTCATGACACTGCAGTTCCTCCAACAACACCTGTTAGTGTAAGCAGACTTTGCTTCATTTTAATTTGATGCTACAAGAGGACAGTGACTGAATTGGCACCATCTGTTGTGGGTTCTGTCACTCTGCGTTTTACATAATCTTTCCCGCACAAAATGAAATTCTCCCTGGTTAAAACTGGCCTTAAGTCTTAAGAAGAGATCAGTGGTGGCATGAAAGTTAAATACACATGTACAAGACATTTGTAAGATTTCTCTCTACAGAGTCTGAGGATCGAGTGATCTCCACTTTTCAAGTATTGAGAGATAAATTTCAAATATGTTTTTCTATAGTGGATATTTAGTGACTCAAACAAAAAGAAACAAAAAAGAAAAAAAATCTCTTCACATGTTCAACCTGAGGCACTTTATTTCCTGTATTCCAACTGTTCCTACAAGACATCTAAGAGCTTAAAGTCTCACATAGTCATGAGAGCTGAATCATAATTCCCTCAGAACTGTACAGGGGAAGGTAAGTGGGGCTTTTGAAATGCAAAATGTCTAATTCCTCTTACAAATACACTGCAAGTCAAATACTGAGTTTGCTGAGCCACTGTTAATCCACGTCTTATTGGGGAACTACACTGACTTCAATCTTTTAACATCAATCCATTTGTGAATAAAACATTGAGGACCAACACAGTTTTAGTCTCCGTGTGATAAAAAGAGAGAGAGAGAGAAAAAAAAATAACCTTCTCTATATCCCTCTTCTCTATTAGTCCACTTTATAGAGTGTTCCCCAGTGAGTTCATTTTTCTATTGTGCTGAACTGACAACGGAGGGGGGAAAAAATCCCTCATGCGAGTGCGGCTTACTGTCTGCAGCGGTGGAAAATGTCTCACGTCTCACTTTCCACATTCTGTTTGTGAAGGGAACAAAGTTTTTCTTACAGTCCCTTCAAAGTTTCCCCTCTTCTGCCCGGCTTTTTGTGGGAGAGTACATAACTTTGTTGTAATGCTTCTTATCCCGTTGTTGGATTTGGTCGACAACACTGAACACTCTGAATGAGGAGCCGCCGTCTGGGCGTGTTACTTTGGTGAAAACACAGATTTGTATTTTTGTGTACACTACACATGTCATCATAAATCTACAGTATCACAGTGGTGGAGGGAGCCTTCACAAATGTGTTGTTAAAATCAATAATTGAATGATTTTGTCTTCTTTTTTTTCCTTTGTGGTCCATTGTAATGTTTACAGAGGAGAGGAGAGGAGAGGAGAGGAGAGGAGAGGGGAAACAAGGAAGGGGGAAAACGAGGAAATAAGGATAGAGGTGAGGAGATGAGATGAAATAAGGTGAGAGGAAAGGAAACAATGAGAGAAAAACCAAGGGTAGAGGAGAGGAGGATGGAGGATAGGACAGGAGACAAGGGTAGAGTTTAGGAGAGAAGATGAAAAGAAATGGGGAGAGGAGAGAGGAGACAAGGAGAGATAAAACAAGAGTAGAGGAGAGGAGGACAGAGGATAGGAGAGAAAAAGAGGATATAGGTTAGGAGAGAAGATGAGAAGAAAAAAGGGGAGGAGATCATGAGAGGAAACAAGTACTGAGGAAAACAAGAGGAAACAAAGAGAGGAAAGGAAACAAGGAGAGATGAAACAGGAGAAGAGGAGAGGAGGACACAGGATAGGAGAGGAGACAAGGGTAGAGGTTAGGAAACAGAATAGAGGATAAGAGAAAAAAGGAAAAGAAAAGGGTGGAGAGGAAAGGAAAAAATGAGAGAGGAGAGGTATAGAGGACGGGAGAGGAGGATAGAGCAGAGGAGACTGATAGTGAGAAAGGAAGTGGATAAAGAGGGATGTGGAGGTAAAAAAGAAAAAAGAAAAAAGGACCTGGGGGGCATATAGCACGGGGAGGGGCTGGGGCTCCGTTATCAGCGTGACTAAAAGCACCTACCTGTAATC
Source organism: Seriola dumerili (assembly GCF_002260705.1). Classification (NCBI taxonomy): domain Eukaryota; kingdom Metazoa; phylum Chordata; class Actinopteri; order Carangiformes; family Carangidae; genus Seriola; species Seriola dumerili. Next base: position 79,443 of record NW_019174347.1, read on the forward strand.
TGGAAGGTGATGGAGAGGAGAGGGGGAACACTAGGCTTCTGCTGTCTTTGGGTCTGACCCGCTGCAATTACAGGGGGAGATAGCGCTATTAGCTACGCACACACAGGGGAGACGGAGGCATTACCAAACAAACACGGAGAGTGTGTGTGTGCGTGTGTGTGTGTGTGTTGGGGGGGGGGGGCTGTACATCAGACACTAGCAGAGACTAATGCAACAGCCACAGCAGGAGAGGCCACAGAGAGCTGGGCCTCGAAAACCCGGGACTGTTTACAATCAAATGCTTTAGAAGAAAGATTCAATCTTTCTGTCTGTGTCTTTTCTTCTTTTTTTTTTTTTGGTCTAAGCGATAGTACAAGATAATTTTTGTTTGTGACTCTTTTATTTTGATATGGCCAAATCAGACTCGTGGTTTACGAACAAAAGCCACACAGACTTTTGGTCACCGTGTCATCTGATCAGGTTGGAGATGTTAGCATTGGGGGATCAAAAGAAATCTGATTACAGTCTTTTTAACTTCACAGCGACAGACTTATCTTGGGTCTTTGACACAATTAACATCTTTGTTTCATGGCAGCTAATTAACTGCTGATTGTCTTGATTTTGCATTGTCTTTTATGACTTTCCAAGCATTGAACCGTTTGGGGAAATGTGCTTATTTGCTGTGTTTCCAAGAGAGAGATGAAAAGATCAACGTCACTCTGAGCTGCAGTCAGGACATGGTTAGCCTAGCTTAGCATAAATACTGGGGGCAGGAGAAACAGCTAGCCTGAGCTCTTCCCAAAATACGCTCACTGACACATCTGAAGCTAACCAATAAAAACGTTTCACCTGCACAAAAAACTGAAAAAGGTAAAAACAACAATTACTGGTTTTAAAAGGTGTTATGAGCTGGAACTAGCAGGTGCAGTGACTGTAGTGTTGTCATCCATTGTTACTGTGCTGGATTATTTCCCGTAGCAACCCCTCACTGTAGCTGCAGATGCTGCACAGAAAATGCTGGGTGGAAGGATAAACTGTTCCAGCAGCTTTCTTCTACCAGGAGATTTATCCTGTTTCTTTTTTTTTCTTCTTTAGCAGGAAGTGTATTAGCATTGAGCTGTGCCTGCATCACTCCCCTGGGATTCAGATTTCTTATTCCTTCTCTTAATTGTGTCTCTGTGTATTATTTCTTGATATCTTTGTGTCTTTTTTCAAAATGTAATAACTGGTCAGGAAAGAAGAAAAAGAAAAAGCTTGAGCACAAAGCTGAAGCATAAAATCACAAATTGCTGCTTTTACATTTCTGTTCATGTCACAAACAACACACATTGTGTCAATAAAGCACTTATGCCTGCAAAGATATTTGCAGGGATTTGCAAAGATATTTGCAGGCACAGAGCCAAGCTAGCTGTTTCCCCTTTCTTCCAGTCTTTATGCTAAGCTAGGCCGACCATGTCACTCCAATCACTCACACTTTCAGATGATTCTGGTTCTCAAAAGACATTGTTCTAACCTTTATTTACAACATGTGGTTAAGAATTGAAATCAACCTTTTAAGTAAATCTTCTGGTCAGATACTGGGAAAGGTGACCAAAATGTCAACTCCCACCAGGTTGGATGTGGTGCTTCAGGGATCCATATGCTGCAGCAGCTGAGCATACCCAAGCCTCGAGTTACACAGCATTAGCTGAGGAAATGCTAGATGAAGTTACTTATGCTATAGATACAGATCTGGGGTCAGATTGGAGCTACTCCCCCATAAAGATTAAGGTTAAGATTTAGGAGGTGGTAAGCTGATTCCAGATCTTGGCCTGAGGGTATCCTCCTCCCTTTTGCATGGTGATATTTATGCATGAGAACGGGGGGGAAAAGAGAGCGCTGGTTGCAGCAAACTTCACTTGAGCCACTGTCTGCCTCTCTGTCTCAGTGGTATGCTGGGAGATTACCCCCCAATGGAAGGAAAAGAAATCCTGCGCCAAGAAGATAAGAACTTTGTGTGCATGTGTGTGTGTGTGTGTGTGTGTGTGTTCATGCACTCTCACACACAAGTCACGCACATTTCTGCACAGCCAGCCCTGGCAACACCACTTTCAACATGCTTGTTTATATGAATCTTTCACTGTATACTAGCAGAGGTTACACCTCAACATGTATGATCGCTCCACGTGTACCGTGTGCTCTCACTCGCCCTACAGTCCGTATAGCACTTCAGCTTAAAGGGAGACAGGAGGAGACGGACAGAGGAAAGACATACAGTCTCACAGGCTATACATTATACATTCTTCCTTATGTTATACAATACACTTTGTCCGTCGATGGATTTAATCTTTGCTACCAGACTCATTATTCTTTAATTAGGGCAGATACTCAGAGAAGCAAGGGACCGCCGATCAATTCAAACCCAGAAAAACATTGCTTTAGATTAGCAGAGGCCCTGCCAGCTCCTCCCTCACAAGTCATTCATTATAAATGTATTCAACATCTCACATTATAGTTTTAGATTAATATTATGACCCTTCAAGAAATATTAAAAAGAATAAAGTGTAATAATCTAGAAAATTAAACGTGTCCATCATTGATTGATGGTGGATACGTGAATATGTTATTCCAAATTTTTTGCATAAAATCCTTCCTCAGCTTTTAGTAACTACTTGCTAGTCTCAAACTAACTACTGAATAGGTTTGTACTAAAATCTTAGTGACAATAGTAAAAACAAACAATTTATTAAACCTATCTCACAATACTTATTTAATACTTATTTTCTCAGGGAGAAAATTTTGATGCACATGACGTGATGTTGTGTTTTATCGTCTCTGGATCATGAATAACCAGATAAACACAGATGGAAAAAATAAAAAAATCATATAAAACATTGCTGTTGAGTGTTTCATTAGCTTTATAGTCTGTTTCCAGACCTATGAATTTACATCTCAGACACCACTAGGTCTGCTGGTGTGCTCTCATGGCTGTTTCCCTGGTTGGAAACACCACCGAGCCAATGAGGGCTTTGTAATTAAGATTAAGAACAGTAACGTCACCCTCAGGTGCCAGAAGCAGAAACATTGCGACAGAAAAATGAGCACAAACATGGACAAACCCATAGAGCTGAATACAGCTATAAGGACTGTTGTAAGTTTACTTACAGCGATAACTCCTTGACTCTTTAATTAACATATTTTATTACTTGGCTTGACAAACATTAGGTTAGTTGCTCGGCTACCTCAGTTTATGTAATCCCTTATTAAACAGATGACTTAAATAAATGGCGGTAAAAGATGTCACTGATTTAATTATCGTTTTCTGTCATTTTATAATTTCTTCACTTTATTTACTTACTTACTTTACTTACTTTACTAACTTATTGCTTGCATCACTGTAAAGCACTTTGTAGCTTTGTTTTTGAAACGTATTATATAAAAAAATGATTATTATTATTACAAGCGATGGCTGTGTCAAAACAAAGAGGAGCATCTCTCTACATTTGGCAAAATTGTCGACTGGCATCTCACCTCCTCTCAGACTTTGTCACTCTCTCACGCGATCAACACAGTTGGTCTCCATAAGCTTAGTCTCAACTAATGTCTTTAACACCCTCTTTAAGAGGGCAGCTTTGACTCTAAGCTGGTTTGACAAGTGTCAGAAACGGAGGCCTTTGCTCCTGTGGCCACTGGCAAGTCACAGCAGGACACACGAGCGGACAAATCCCTGTTCTAAATGACTCCTGATTTGGTTCAAAAGGAGCAGATGTGCTGTTTAAATGTTCAGACAGAACACATGACTCAGACAATGGGGGATATTAAAATAAATACTACAATGACTATGAATGCAGATGCAATATCTTATGTCATTGTATATCTGTATATGAATTGAGACAACATGTGGGCTTATGTCAGCATTTGATGTGCAATTATCTGCTACAAATCCATAGAGGGACTGCAGAGGGACTTCCTGTATACGCTGTGTGTGTGTGTGTGTGGGGGGGGGATATAAGCCGTCATGTAACAGCGCTTGATCAAATTTATTTGAGTTACACTTGAGAATTAAACTGATTTTTTTTCAGACGTGGCTGTGTGATGCTGTGGTGTTGACTTTAGTTACAGTGTGGAACAAAGACGACTAAAGACTAAAATGTGCAAGTTGACAAAAAGGGAATTCTTTTACACGCTGCACCCATTATGAAAAAGCTTCAGGTGGCAGATAACGATGAATTCAGCATTTTTCTCAAGCTTACGAGATGGAGTCAAACGCTTGTGACAGCAAATGTTTCCACCTTTCATGCTGTGTTGACATTTTTTATGTATAGATTCATGTGTCGATTAATTGACTCAGAAATGTAATCATAGAGGTCTTAACTGAGCCCACACTAAGGGACACAAGATACTCCTCTTGGTTCTGTATGTGCTATGATCACTGCGGTGTGTGAACTGTGATTTTTTTTTTTTTGTGTGTGTGTTATTGTTCTGCATTTTACTTTTATACTGATATGGACCTGTGTGTCAGAAATAACCTTAGTACTACTACTCTTATAATAATATAGAAATCACAGAGGACAGAAGGGATACAGGAGAGAGCAGTGGACACAGAAACGGAGGCTGGAATAAGAAAAATACAACCTAGAAGGAAATATTGTGAGTGAGTTATTTTCATAGTGAAGTGCAGCGTTTTGAAGCAGTCTGAGCATATTGTGATAAATTAAGATAAACTATCTTTTAGATTTGGCAGAAGTTTGACTGGCTTCAAGACCCATTCAAAACATCTCAATCACGTACTTTGCAGCAACAAGCTGCTGGTCTACATAACAATGTGTCCATGAACATAAATAATACATATATGACAATATATTAAGTAGAAGAACATATTGTTAGAATAATCCAAGGCTTACAGTCACTGTTATCCTTTAAGGTCCCTGAAAACTTGAGCAATATAGAGAAATACTGGAAGTTTTCAAGGGCTTTAACACTGTGCATGTGCTGCAGACTAATCGTGCCACTAAACGTGTTCAGAATGAACTCTAACCAAGTTCTACTATAAGTGGTGTAATTGCATACTAAGTCAATGCAAATTCACTCCCGAGGATGCAAAGTGTAAATGATGAATAAAAGCAAGGTTATTTATTCTATTCAACATTTACAACTTTTTTTTTTTTTTTTTACCTTTGTCTTTTTCTCGGAGGCTGTTGAGGTATTTCAGAAGCTCCGCATTGGCCTGGACACAGTAAACTTCTCTGGTCTGCAGGCCTCCTCCACAAAGCCCCGTCAGGTTGCTACGTCGACGGTCCTGTTGGCTTAGCAACAAGTCAACCCGGCAGTCGCTCCACTCCGTGGTTCTCCAGGTGTAACTGCAGACAAAGAGAACGTGGAACAGCAGGGGTTGGGTGGATGAGAGTGTGACGGAGTTCAGTGTGGATGGAACTGAACAGCATATTTACAGTCTTGCAGAACTGACTTTAGCACATAAAGATGCGTTGCACACCTACAACCAATTTAGTCCCTCTGTTTTTCTAATAACGTTATGTGGTACTGTGGTGCAGTATGTATAATATGCAAGTACATTCAGCATCACATGGTCAGCCTGTAACACAGTTTCTTCACCACTTTAACCATTTATTTACCCAACAGAAGAATAGTGATGTAAGATTTTTGTTTATAAAGGTGAATATTTGAATAATAATCACAATCTAGAGGCTCATCCCGTAAAGTGGCTGCGCAGTAATAAGTGTCAGTACACACCAAAATCTATGAAGTTTCTAAAAATATATAATAAATAAAATAACCAGTCTGACAGAAAATCAAACACTCTAGGATGAAAGTGGGAATAGGTTGTTGGTAGTAGGTGTGTAAAGATGATATAGGATGAAACTGAGGGAGTGAAGGCCATCTGTGAGCCTGCGGTCTGAATGTTGTGTGAGAGAATTTGTTGGACTCAAATATCCGTGCAGTCTCCCTGCATTTGTCTCTACTTTGTGTCTGGCACCAGCCCAAGCACTTATACTAATCTATCTCCATATGCTGTCTCCTACACACACACACACACACGCACACATGCACCCACACGCGCGCACACACACACACCCACACGCGCGCACACACACACACACACACACACACACACACACACACACCTCCATGGGCCACCCAGGAGAGCAAATTAACTTGGTGATATGAGTAAAGGGAAGTCAACAGGAAACGTGTGCAGCCTCAGTTAGGTTGAATACCAAGCAGTTTGGTTTTACTGTATCTGAGCCTGAGCTCTGCTGGAATACAGAACGAACCCCTGCCGTGTGTTTTGTACTGGAGCAAGGTCTTGACAATGTGGTACCCAAGGAGGAAGGTATTATCACAACTTAACATGCAATTGTATCCCTGTGAAACATGAGCCCCTGTCGGGCGCTAAGCTACGAAACCCACATCTATACTTTTACTCAAATTCAAAAAGCTCACTCCCCGCTGTGCCCCCCCCCTCCCCCCCATCATCATCAGAAGGAACTCACGTGGCGCAGGGTGGCACACCGTCCCCCTGAGGTTCACAAGGCTCCGACTCCTCCAGCGGCGCGCAATCCGCCCCCTCGCCCACAGGAAACTGGAGTACCTGTCTGCTCCGAGTGCGATTTCCTCTGGGAGACTCGGGGTCCACGCAGGTTTTGGAGCAAGGGCCCCACTCGGCCCAGTCGGTCACCTGGCAGTCCTTGGGGAGGACGCAGGACTGGACGGTCAGAGGCAGGTCCCTGAGTGTGCAGAGGCTGGGAGACGACAGGGAGGGGAGGGGGAAGGGGGAAGAGGAGGTATGGTTATGAGGTTGAACTTGGATGAAAGGGAGGATTCCTCTGCTCAGAATCCAGACGGTACTACAAGAGAAGGATTCCCCACGCTTGTAATCGAGACCTTTTTATTGAAGAAATAGTCCAGCAGTAAAACCACATTTTAACAGATTAAACAACAACAAGATGTAACATTTTAATTCCTCAGTTCCTCTTATTATTGTCTTATTTTTATTGTTTCTATTTATAACTCAGTCATTTATGGCTCTGTGTGTGGATGGAGGTGGTGGGGATTGTTTTTATTGTTTTTCTTCTGCATTTGTGTTATATTGTTTGTATTACTGATTACTGACTGACTGACTGAATTAGTGAGCTTTGGAGATGCAGGTAAGCTGATTTCCTTTGTTCCAGTCTTGCTAAGCTAAGCAGCTGGTTGCTGTAGCCTCATATTTAGCATATAGATATGAGAGTGGAATCAATCTCAGCATATTTCTCAAAATGTCAAATAATTTCTTAAATTTACACTGATAGAAAACAAAGAAAAACTGATTTTTTTAGAGGCTGAAACAACCATTTTTTTTTCTTGCTAAACGATTAAAACTGTGATTGTCTATCAATATTTTGGATGATTCATTTTCTCTCAATTGGCTTATTTATTGGTTGACCAATCGTTTCACAGCAACTAAATGACAATTCCAAGCTTGAGAATGAAATACGCCAATAAGCCTGGAAACTCTCCAAAGGCAGATCCTTTTATTCCTTTGTTATCCTCGGGCTTTAACTGGTCACAGAGCATGTTTATGGTAAACAGAGTGAAGTTAAATCTTTCAGTTACTCTCACGGCTGTGTTAATGTCACTGCGCCCAGATGCCTTAAAGCCACAGTTTCTGGTCTCTGAACGCGTCGGAGTAATAGATGTGTGACACAACGAGTGGCGTGCAAAGCTTCACTCTCTGCCCTTGACTGGTGCCACATTTTTGTCATTAGCTGCTCTCATTAGCATATGAGCTGCATAATCACTTTTACGTTAAGGGTAAAATAGGGGTGGTGTGGCATCCTTCAGTTTTAAGTGTGAAGACAACCAAAACAACCTCTGATCTATTGTTCACACACATCTTTTGATCATCTAAATAGCATTTAGATGTAATGAATACCCCGTCCTCTTTGGGCCCCTTTTGAATCATTAGAAATTTGTTCTAACTAAAGCCGACTGCTTTCTGCTACTAAGTCTGGATGTCTTTCCCCTCGAGGCGATGCAGCTGACGAGCTATTAGTGCTAATTACAGCTCTGCTTCATTTAGAAAACTCTCATTTAGACATTGCCACCACACTTCACCTCCAGCAACTCAGACTTTTGGTATAAATGAGGAAATGTATGAGCTGTGTGTTTTTTTTAATTTTATTTTATTTAACTCCTGCGTCTATGGCGATTAAAACACCTCTGCAGTCTTTGAAGTGCTACTGAAGCGACACTGTGAAAAATTGTAGTTTTGTTTTTCTGCCAAACATGCTCTGTGTGCAGGCTCTTTTTTTCTTTTTTTCTTTTTTGCATCTGAGAAAAACAATGAGGAATTTAAACATTGACTGTGAGGCACTGAGGGTGATGGCTCGATTTCCTGTCTCAGATGGAACTTCTTGTGTTTTAAAAAGCCCCTAATGCAGCCAATGACCCATTTTCGCTGAAACTGGATCCCTTTGAGTCTTCGCCGTTTGTTGTGTGCATGCACGAGCATTTTTGTGGAGATTTCAAAGTTGCAAAAAGAAGTCATTATTTCTTCATCTCAGTCATTGAGACAGAATGAGGACACAATCATTCTCTATTTAAATAAGTGAGATGATGTCTGAAAAAAAAAATGTTCATTTTTAAGCCTTTAGGTTTTACACAGTGACTTGCAACAATGGACTCCGAGGGCTTTCAGAAAAAATACAGGCAGTCAGAGAGTCCTCATATTTCAACACTTGCATGCTCATTACTTCCAAAACAGAAATGTGCTACAGAGATGGTCTAAAAACATAAATCTATGTGGGTCAAATTATTAAAGAAGCCTTTAAGCCCACGGAGGACAAAAAATATTAAGAGGAGAAGTTGGGCCAAAAAAGAGACGAGAAACAAAAGTCAGGATTAAACGCGATGATGTAATATGATGCACCCCCCTCAGTGGCGAAAAAAAATAAAATAAATAAATAAAAAGGTCATAATGCATGCTGGTTAACAAGACTGAGTTATAAGTACGTGGCCTGTTTGGGACGAGTGGGGGACTGTGGAGAAAGTAAAAACCCAGTGACAGATGTTCATCAAACAAAATTGGAAATGAAGTGAGCAAGATGTTCAGAGAGCGTCTGGCTAGGATATGACTGGGTTATTGCTTCACTGGGAAGTTTGTTCCACTTTTCTGAAAGTGGCAAAAACAACTATGAATATTTCAGAACAAGAAATAAACAAGTCAAGGATTAATATTTATGCTCCTAAGGGCATGTGAGTTGTTTTCACGGTTCCTTTGAAATATTTGATCCCAGTCACTGCTGAGAGCTTGGCGCCAACAAAGCATTAATGAATAGATTTAGTACATAATTGATCAAATCTTAGAGTACAGTGGCATGTGACAGATATGTGATGTGAATGGAGGCTTGCTCTACTGACACTGTCACTGATTCTTTCCTGGAGATCAGAGACCTTATGAAAGCCCCAAATCCAAGTTTCAGGGGAGCGGCGCTGACATTTTAACTTACCGTCAGTCGAGGAACAGAAACAGAGATGAGACATCCACGGAAACATTTCTTTAGAAGAATTTCTTACTATCTTACACTCATCTAATGTAGAAATCAGAGGGTTATTACGAGTAACATCACTACACGTTGTCACGACAACTATAATTCACTGATTACCTCGTAATGTTACATAACTTTTTGTTGAATCTGGTCGTCCACAACTTTACAACTCTCTACAGCGGCTGTGGATTTGTAATATTTTTGACAAACACTGACTTTTAAAATTGTACCAGATGGTAGAATATACATTTTTATATTTAGGTGATGAAACTTTCTTTTGTTTCAGAACGAACAGGTCACAGATGAAATATTCAGTTTGTCAATTAGAAACATAGAAAATACAAATACAAACAAATACCTTTAAGAAGTATCTAAATATTTTTTTTTTTTAAAAAAGGGATCAAGAGACTTATTTTGACAGCACTAATCCTGCTTTAGGAGTCCATTTTGTAGACATTCTTGACTACAGGCATCAAATCTGATTGCATCCTTCATTTGTTTTCCTGGGCTTCGTGCAAATTAGGGTCAGTCAGCCCCTCCTCTGGCCCAGAGGGTGGTGATGATGCTGAGGCTGAAGTTGTTTGGCAACTGCCTGAATATGAAGAATATATAACAGCAATATCTGTTTAGCTCCATGGTACTCCATGGAGTAACATAAAACACACAAAAGGCCTGTGTCCAATTCCATTGTCATTTCAGCTGCAGTCATCACGTGGACCATAAGAAAAAAAAAGAAAAAAAAAACATCTGCAGCTCTTAAATTTGTTTGGGAAAGAGATTCGGTGTCTCATTTGATGAACAGAAGTGGGATAGAATCTGAAGCAACTCCCGTGTAATGTCAAAAGATTTCAGGGTGAGGCTCATACGATTCAAAATCTTTCAGAGTTACAAGTGGAAGCCAGATGGTTTATTTACAGACTTGGTTTAAAGGATTCTGCAGCCTGTTGGAAATGTAGAGCTCGTACATACACTCTGGACACGCACCAAAATCCGTCAATGAAGATTCACTGTTATATTTTTAATGTCATAGTGATGCAATTTTTATTTGGTCCAAAACTTTATATGTTAGGAGATTGTAAAGTGCTACCTGCTTTTCCCACAATCACTGAAGGACTGAACCCAGACAGCAGTAACAATTGGATGGCAAATCATTGTCAGGAATTGGGAGAAACAGGGAGAGCCTCCTTTTAAGGACTGGGTGACAGTGTTAGGAGAAGTTTTCTGTGTATGAAAGAAGGATGTGTGACAGATGTGTGACAGAAAAATACTTGGGCACGTGTATTTCTTTTTATAAATAAGAGGATGAGGAGGAAGCGCACTGTTGATGATGATGTTTTCCTGTGCATTTTGTACCGTCTCTGTACTGTCTCTTATTTACTGTCTCTTATTTTTAATCTTTTTTTGCTTTACTTCTAAGAACGCCCCTGTATTTTGTTTCACCCCTCTGTATTTGGGTGTGGTGGGTTTTGGTACTTCTGTTTGGAAATAGACTGTATCTTTTTTTTATTTTTAGTGCTGATGTTATGTTTCAAAATAAAAAGTGCAAAAAATAAATTGCATGCAGTTACCTCCATGTTTACTGACACAGTTATATCGAGTAGGAGAATGACTGAGGATGTGTCATGGAGAGATGGATGCATTCACACCTGCATGTCAGTCTAACACTTCTAGATTGCATTTACACTTGGCTTTTTTGATGTTGAACCTGATCCTCCGAGATGCAAATGTAGATGTGATAATTAAGTATAATGAATGACAATAACATTAACCAGTCTGTGAAAATATGTTTTTGCTTGACGGGTTCTGCAGGAGACACTTCTGATGTCGGCACAGCCTGACACTTAGAGTGGAACAATCAGACTTGTCATGTATTTACCAAAATCCCAGCTCCAAATCCGAGGCTTTACGTTAATGGTGCCTTCCTCTCTGCAGGCTGGTGGTAGACTCATTTCTTGGGAGTAAACGTTTGATGTGCATTTCAGGCTGAGGCTTCTGCTGAGAAATGAGTGGGAATTGAGAGCCATTTGATCTGTCTTATTATCAGTCAGAGAGTGTGACTTTGTAGCTCGCAGCAATAATAAAGAGAGGGCGAGAGGTTAAATCCCAATTGGGTTTACCAACACTATAAATGGTAGCACTCATACAGTTACAAATTGTATTCTGTATAGTAGTGTCCATTCAATTACATATTCAAGCAATTCTTTGTTTGATGGAGTTAAAAATTTTGCATTTTGTGATACTAGTTAAAGGTCCCATATTGTATAAAGTGAGATTTTTAAGTCTTGTTTGATTATAGATCAGCTCTAGGTCCTGTATTAATACTGTGAAAGTATCAAAGCCTCAGTCCACAGAGAAATGCACACAGCCTGTATTCAGAAACTGAGCCTTAAAACCAGCCGTCAGGACTTCTGGAACTTTGTGATGTCACAACAAACCAGTCACCGCTCTCAGCCACACCCCACGCCCCACCCACCTGAACCCCACCATCCAACCCTTCTCTTAGTGTTAACCTGAAATCTTTGCAGCGTTAGCTTACAGACTTGACTCCTAAATCATAAACATTTTTTCACATACTCCTAGTTTTGATTTTTAAATATCCGTCACTTCCATCTCTACATGTTAGACACTTAAAACTACAGTATCTGTATGGCTTGGTATGTGAGAAAATATCTGTCTTGTTATTTATATATATTTATATACATATTTATATGAACTGAACATATCTGGCAGTTGTAACCTTAAAAGGTTAAAATGCAGTAAACAAATCTTCCCTTTACTGTTAAGAATATTTACTGTAGCAATTTGACTTCAAGGTGCCATTTTGAGTGACCCTTGATTTGTTCACTTCTTTACACATCCATTCAAAACCCAGAGGGAAAAAAACCCCCCCAGAAAACTGCCTTATTTTGAAAAGTGCTACACAAAGTTGTGGCTGAGATTGATTTCATGTCATAAAAATGAGTTGCTTTGCCACTTCCATCCTCGGAAGTTGACATCAAATACACTGTGGTAGTTGTGCCTCATTGCTCTGACAGCACGGCAGTGACAAAGACACAGCCGATAAACATCCTCCACTACATGTCACCTCCTGACAGGGAGAAGAAAAACTTGGAGGAAAACAAATTTGGTATCATGTTTAGCTGTTAGAAACCCACTGACTTAAGGACCAGTGCATCTCAACATCACAGCTACACAGACACATGACAACATTAAACAGGTGGATGGAAATACATACAAGGAATACTTTGTAAATTAGTGAAACAAAAGAAAATATGAAAAAAGACACTGTATGGATACATCATGCAAGCGATGTGTTCATTCTATTTTTAAGATGTATTTTTGATGAATTTTTCATCAGTGCCCTTGCAGGAAGATTAAAGTGACATACAGTATAATAGTGCTGCAGAAAAGAACCCCAAAACATATTAACTTTAATGTCACATTAACATAAAAATAGTGCCACTCACTTGCGTCCCACAGCGCTCCCATTCCTATGTATGCAGGTCACATCCCGAGTCTGGTAGCCCACCTGAATGTCCCAGAAGGGGCTCTCTTGCCGGTTAAGGCGGTTCCTGGTTCGTTTCTTCTGTATAAGCTCCCTGGTCTCGGGATCTTTGACTCCTGCTCGATCCCTGAGCCCCTGGCCTTTACCTTTCCTGCGCTTGGCTTGACGTGCTGTCCGTGTCTGCGGGAGAGCGCAAGGGCTCCACGGTCCAACCCTGAGACTGTACATGCCCTCTGGACCTGTGCAAGGCCCTGGTTTACAGGACTGGAACTCAGTTAGGTTGGGGCAGACGGCGCCTCCAAAAAGTGGAGGAACCAGGACGCTGCGGACCCTGTTCCTGAGGCCTGTTCCGCACGTTTTGGAACAGGATGTCCATGGTGAATACTCGGAAACCACACAATCCTGGGGGCAAGGGATCAAACATGCCTGTTCCAGGCGAGGCTTGGGCTCAAAGTACTCACAGATGGCATCATCTGCTGGAGAGCCGTCTGACTTCAGTATGCAGCCCACCTCCCGGGTCTGAATGCCCTCTTCGCCTCCACTGCATGTGAACGGCCGCGAGGCCCCAAAGGTCCTTGCCGACACTGGCACGCACTCGTTCCAGGCACCCAGTTTCCAGTCATAAAGGTCCTTGTGCCAGTCACACACACGGAAACAGTTTCTCTGGTTGGACGGACGCTGGCCCTGGTCACAGTTGGTGTGAAGCGTCGTCCAGCCTTCCACATGGGCACACCACACTGCCCGGCTTTGGCTGCCACCCGGGCCACAGTCACTGCCCATGCACCTTCCCCATGGACCTGGGAAACAAATGAACAGGGCTCAAATTACAATGAGGTAAAACATGAAACAATAAACCTTGTACCTTCAGATGTAACTCCAAGAATCACAGTCTGGTGTACTGTTAGAAACCTCAAGAGTAAATCGCTTCATCACATAACAAAACAGAAGCAAGATAGACTGAAGAGGAAACATCTTAACCCTTAGTTCTGCTTTACTGTTGGAAATCAGAATAATGATGCTCCTCAGAGTGGAAAAAATGAAGAGCATATTGTTTTGTTATGGATCATTTCAAAATAAAACATGACATAACTGCACAGGCTGTGAATTGAGTCAAAGTGTAGAATTAACAAACATCCTGCAGTTACACTTGCAACGATTAGTACAGATCAATGAAGCCATTTGAAAACTCTTATGTGCTTTTAAAACAGAAATCCATATCATGCAAGCACCAATTAGTCAAACACTTTAGACTCCTGATACCAAAGGAAGACGGAGACACTGTTTATGTTACTTTGCTGTTAACTAAGGAAAAGCATACAATGCATCTTCAAGGATGACACAGTAACTTCACAGACTCTTCTAATATGGTCCTTGATGTAAAAGGTGTTGAAAAGCTGCTGGCAACCCACAGCTGATGATGTGTGAGTACAGAAAATATGTCACAGCCAATAAAAATAATCTGCCGCCTCGTTTTTGCACTACACTCAAGTCAGACTCCACAATTCTTCAGTGCTTAGTGGTAAAAAAACGTCCTGAGAGCTACAGCACGGGGGTGGGGGTGGGGTGGGGTGGAGGTGGCTGGTGGGAGGGGCTGATTAGGCAATGCAAATACAACGTGCAACGATGGAGATTACAGGTGATCAAAGAAAAGTGTCTGAAAGCCAATTTACAGGGGTTATGAGTAATCTGTGGCATTTATCAAACTCTATTGGCAACCTGCAGGAACTGCCACAAATATCAATAAAACTTATTTGTCTGTACACGAGTCTCTGGCAAAGCCTCCTGTCGCTCACAGCAGCAGAGGTTCAACAAGCAGACCTACGAGCAGGGCTGGGGTAGTAGAGAGGTATTCATACAACCATACATCATCATGCAGTAGAAAAATAAAGTAGAAAAAATACTAGCAATACTTGGCTCAAGAATGAAGCTCTTATTTTTTTTTAGAAGTCAGGAAGTAATGAGAAATTAAATATAGAACGACATCAGCTTTATCCTTTAACAGCTGAAATATTATTTGATGCTGGTTGCCTGCTCGTGTTATCATCCTCAAAATCGTTTATTGATATATTGATCAGTAACCCTATCAACCCTGTGCAGATACACAGTGTTATGTTTGCTTTGTGTTGACCTATTGCTCCTCTACAGACGGTAAAAGACAAATGTATGAAATACTAGAAAGCTCAAATATCTGCACTGCTCACTTGACTTGAAAATAGCTTTGCTGCTTTATTGCATGGCTATTCAATTACATTTGAGCTTTTAGTCACTCGGCTTCTGGTGGTTTGCCCTTTATAACTTTCCAGTTTTTTTTGCCTGAAAGCTTGTATGTAATAAAGTAGAGAAGAGACTCAGATTTCTTTTTCTCCACAAGGAAAACTTAGCTGACACCATGAAAACTGTCTTAACCGAGTCAGCTCAACTCAGTGAAAAACATTAATTAACACAGGGTGGCTGCACTCACACAGTGTTATCCAAAGGCTATTGACACTACAACGGAGAAGAAATCAAACTAATTGGGTAGCTTCGCATTTCACCTCACATTAACCTCTTAGGTAATTGATTGTATTAGCATGTGGCCGGGGGCTGATTGGACCCTTAGTGGGCAGTGGGCAGGTAAGGGTGAGGGCAGCTCATGTTGACCCACGTCCATGCAGAGCAAAAAAAAAAAAAAAAAATGGCAGGCAGACAATCAGGAGCACATTTCTGGCAAAGAATCCCTCTGATGAGGCGGATTGTAGCCTTGTTGCTGATCTCAGCTGCTGATAGTGCCGACAGGATCTATCTTCAGTCAACATGATGCTGCCTTCACAGGAAGCTCAAAGCATAGTCTAAATGACTCACCGCTGTATCAACACACTAGATCAATGTCCTATCATTATGTGATTTCAAGGGTTTCTGGGCATCTATAGTGCCAGGTCACATCATGCTACTTTCTTAAAACTGCTTTTTAGAAACTGTGGTATTCAAAGGATAAAATACATTCAGTATTTCCCAGGCAAATCCTTTCAGAGACCATGAACTATATGTGATGTTTATTTTTATTTCAATAATTGAAAAAGGCACATTGGAAGTCTCGCCTTCACAATACAAACTGATAAAAATATAGAATGTTATCTCAGGACCTGATATTGACTTTCCAGGAAACGAAAAAGAAAATGCAGCCGAGAAAATGCACAGTCAAAATCTAAAATGCAGTAGAATCAGACAGGTTGTCTAGTACCAAAATAAAACACCTCCTGCTCCAAATCTAATCCATCCCAGACAGAAGTTATCTTCTGCAAGACAATTCTCTGGCACAGCTCTTTCATTCAACACTCCTCTAGCTCAGCAATGTGGAATAAATCAGGTCCTCAACAAATAAAGGTCACAACACTGGACCATATTTAACCCTGTAATGTGCTGTGTATCTTGTCCTCTTTATCACAGTTTGTGATGTCAGATCTTTGCAACTGTCTGCAAGCTTTACCCCACAAAAAACTGAAACTTGGTCTCTCTTTTCTAGATGCAAATCAGTGCGCAGCCCCGGTCGCCCACAGCTAACTTTTCAATATTACATGCAGTCTGACGGCACAATTTGGCATTCTGAAAACAAACATTGTCCCACCTCCATTTATCATACAATCTGTTGAAAGTATTCTCAGAATTTTAAACACCATCAGGTCTCAGGTCTTAAGATAATCATCTTCTGACTTTGAAATTGAAAGTACAATCACTGTTATTAAACCAATAGTCATTAAAAGTCTACTTTATTTTGATAACAATCTAGTTCTGTCTTTCCCAATATCAGGTCAGTACTTTATCGTTGCATTCACGTGTTATCTTTTTGGGAAAATCAAATTGAAGACAAATGAACAGAGTTGCCACATTTACATCCTGGTGAAACTCAACATTTGCAAGCATGAGCATGAGCTTGCATAGATTGCATGTATAGAGCTCAGACCTGTGCAATCTAAATGTAAATTTAGTTTTATCACTCAGCAACAAAAAAATATCCTTTCTGTGTGTTCATTATTATAGCTGATAGTGAATTTACTGATAACCTCTCAAGATTTTGCATTATTGTCAGATTTCATGTTAAACAGGAAGCACAATCGTGCCGACGCCACGTGTGACTCAATCAAAAGTGAGCAAGGTGGGCAAGCATTACCCACCCAGCCATATAAATACTGTACAGAGAGACAAAAATCATAAAAGTGTAGTATGTTAGTAAATGTAATATTTAAAGAATATATGGTTCCCTTTAGACTGGCGACCTGCCTAGGCTATGGACTCCACAACCCTGGATGACGACATGATTAGTGGTTATGAAAAATGTCATAAATCCTCCAAAGTAAACATCTTTATGAGTTGTTTGTAACTTCTCTCAAGGACAGCACATGTTGTGGACAAAGTGTTTTCTGACTTCACACCCCTACTGGCGGGAAAACATCATTTGCCACTTACTAATGACTGTTGAAAAACAAAATCAGTTTGATGATGTGACAGCATGGCTATGGTTTGGTTAAATTTACACACATAAAACAACTCAGTTAGGGCTCAGGGAAAGATCATGGTTTGCGTTAAAATAAGTACTTAAATATGCTTACAATAACCTTTTGGTTCGGGTTAAAATTACTACTTTGTTAAAGGGGTGGTAGTGATTGTCGCTGACGAGCGTCGGCCATTGTTGCATTTACAATACAAGAGGTGATAGAGCAGCGCTACGTCTTCAGGGCAGAACTCATTCGGTCAGTCGTCAGTAGAAGAAAAGACTTGATAGTTGGCATTGCTTTCCACCATTGGAGACAGCTCTTGGTGGGTAGAGGAATATATGCTGTAAGTTTGATGCTGAAGTTGCAACATTTCTTGTAGACTGGTAAGTAAATAGCTGTTAATGCTAACATTGGCTACATAGCAAAAGTAAAACGCACAAATAGCCCGATTAAGGTTAAGGAACATTCATCATCATGGTTACAACAGTTAGACAGTGATATAGGGCACAAATACTGTCACTGACGGTCCACTTAAACTGAAGTATCTTGAACACTAAGTAGCATTAAAGCTAAAGTGGCTAAAGCCTTATGAGCTGGAAGCTAGTTTGGATTTGTTGGAAGTTTCTGCTCGAGCTAACACTCCTTGAATATGATATTTGCTTCAGAAGCAAATTAAAAATCCATGCATGTCTGAAGCTGCGACCTCTGTCAACAAGCTTGTGTTTGTGTTGTATTTGTTGTCAGCAGAGCATAATAAGAGATGAGTGGCACTGCAGAAAAAACAGTCCATGGTGGCAAATGTGTGGGAGTAAGTCCAATGACCTGTTCTGACAGTAAATGCATGAAGTTGCAGGACATCATAATATAAACCAGAAATTTGCAATTTAGGAATTTATGAAAATGCCAATGAAATTAATGAGGAAATAATAATAACAGTCTAGTTTAAATGAATCAATTGTTGACCAAATCTTCAAAATTACATTTTGTACAATTATCAATTGTACAAAATGTAATTATAAACATTGGCCTCTGATTAAAACCACAATAGCCACAATGGATCACATTGCCACTATACACTATACATTTATTTATTATTAATTACTATAGAAAGATAAATCTTTGAAATAAATGCAGAAGGCGTTCTCAGTGACTTTCACACACATTAAAACCTGGGAACCTTAAGGTCCTAATTACGATTACGAAAAAAAAAAAAAAAAGTCACCAAAAAGAAAAAGAAAGGTTCTGCAGGCAACTTAATTTTAATCATGATAAAATGAGTTATCCGTTGTTTTACCTGAGGTCTCATGGAGACTTCAACAGGTCCCCTGGTAGCCCCGAGCCCCATCCTGGGGACCTTTGCTTTGAACAATATATGTGGAGTGTAATATTCTCACTGTCAGGGTGAGAGTCTGATCTCTGACTGGGCCTCGAGTGTCTATTTAATGAACAGCTTCTTTGTCCCGGCAGGGTCAGCTTCACTAATGAATGGGTCACTGTGTATCTCTCTCTCCCTCTCTCTCTCTCTGCTTGTGTTTGTTTATTATTTCTCAAATCCACAGCAGCTCGCTCTCGCACTCGAAGACAGGACCTTTTTCTCGACGGGGTCAGGGTTCATCTCAGGATCACCTCGGCTGTCTGGCTGGCACTTCACTGCACTCCTATAGCCAGTAGCTGTGTCTTGACTTCAAATCAGTCAGCCTGTCATTTGTAGCTACAGTAAGTGAAAAAGGTCGAATGAGATACAAGGTGGTTGGTTCAATCAGCAAAATGAAGTTTTCGTAAAGCACTGCAGGGGCATTGCGCTGCTAAGAAAAGTGTGTAATACCCTTCCACTTTTAGAAGAAACTTGGCTGCAACTGAACACTGTCAAAACTCCCACAGTATGTTGTCAGTGTGTATCTATTGCTGTACAGTAATGAGAAGCAGCAGTCTGAAGGGTTTGAGTTAATGTACAGTCCCTTGCCAAAGCATCCATCCCCCTGTGGTGTCATTCTGTTTTGTTTCTTTACAACCTGGAATTAAAATGGATTTTTTTTTGGCATTTTTACCATTTGATTTACACAACATGTCTACCACTCTGAAGGAGCAAAATGTTATTGTGGCACAAACAATAACTAAGATAAAAAAAAGAACTCTTGATTGTAGCAGAAGTATTCATCCCCCAAAGTGAATCCTCGTAGAGCCACCTTTTGTTGCAATGCTATTACAGCTGCAAGTCTTGTCTGTATTAGCTTAGCACTTCTCACCACTGAGATTTTTGCCCATTCTTCAAGGTGAAACTGCTCCAGGTCCTTCAAATTAGATGGGATTGTGTTTTCATGCTACAAACTCTCAATAGGATTGAGGTCTGGGCTTTGACTGAGCCATTCCAAGACATTTAAATGTTTCCCACTCCAGTGTAGCTTTAGCAGTATGTCTAGGGTCATTGTCCTGCTGGAAGGTGAACCTCCCTCCTGGTCTCAAATCTCTGGCAGACGGAAACAGGTTTTTCCTCAAGAGTTGCCATGTATTTAAAGCTATCCAACTTTGCTTCAATCCTGACCATTTTTCCGGTACCTGCCCATGAAAAGCACTCTCACAGCATGATGCTACCATCACCACACTTCACTGTGGCAATGGTGTTCTTGGGGAGATGGTAAGTGTTTCCGATATTCGCCAGAAAGTTCAATTTTAGTCTCATCTGACCAGAGAAACTTCTTCCAACCTTTTTTCTATTTGTCTGCCACATGCTGTTTGGTGAACGTCAAATTTGTTTTCTTATTTTTTTCTTGAAGCAATGGCTTTTGTCTGGCCACTCTTCCACAAAGCCCTGCTCTGCGGAGTGTAAAAGTGGAGCGTAAGAGTGTTAGAGTGGTCCTATTGACAGATACTCCCATCTCTGCTGTAGATCTTTGCAGCTCCTTCAGTGTTATCTTTGGTCTTTGTTGAATCTCTGATTAATGTCCCTGTTGCCCAGTCTGTGAGTTTTGGTGGGCACTTTCTCTTGTCAGGTTTGAAGTGGTGCCATATTCTTTCCATTTTGTTATAATGGGTTTAATGGTGCTCTGTGAGATGATCAAAGTTTGGGATATTTTTTTATAACCTGACCCTGATCAGTACTTCTCCACAACTCTGTCGCTGACCTGTTTGGAGAGCTGCTTTGTCTTCATGTTGCTTGCTTTGTAGTGTTTCAGGCTATTTATCCTGACATCATGTGACACTTTGATTGGGCACAGAGGGACCTTAATCAACCAATTATATGACTTCTGGACCAGATATTATTTAAGGGTTTCATGGCTAAGAGGCTGAATACATATGTACTCACGACTTCCGTCAATTGCATAAAATCCAAATAAAAATCCATTTTAATTCCAGGTTGTAATGCAATGGGGGGAGGGGGTTGAATTATTTCACAAGGCACTGTTGTGTAAGCCTTGGCTCTCCCACACAGCTCCAGTAAATGAGAATGAGTTCAGTCAACTTGTCAGATTAAATCAAAGCTTATAAAGATGATTTCATAGAAGTCTGATTTTACGGATGACTATATTTATTTTATGGATACGGCTGCAAACAAACAAACAAACCTTCTTTTAGTGTTTTTACAGTATTTAAAAAATACGTAAAAGCCTGAACAAATAATCCAAACGCTCTAGTGAAGCTTGTTTAATGAGTAAAAGAATGTCAGCGTTGTTTTAAATCTTACACAAACATGCCTGAAAATTGATCTATCAGTTCCAGTTATACTGCAAGATGTCAGTTTGATTACATAACCCTTCTTACTTTCAAAGCCTGGCTGCAGTGTTTGAGACTACTGCGTTTCTGCTATATGAGTTTCTAAAAAAGCAACTTCAAATCGAGTTTGTGAATTTTCATCTCTCCGTGTAGCTTCACAGTTTAGACAGAATTAACCGTATGAACCACAATGCGGTAATTGCATGCTTGCATAGCCTTCAGGAGAAGTAAGTATTACCACACTGAACTTGCCATGTTGAGTCACATCAAACTCACCAGAGCATTTGCTTGCCAAGAGCTACAAAACAAATCTGTTTTGCATGAGGCTAAGGCCAACTGTGCATTGTTATTGTGTTTAAAGAGCACAGCCAGCCATAAATACTGTTGTCAGACAGATAATGCTGCCATTCACAGCATCCTATTCCTTATGGAGCGTGGTCAAACAGTCACTATTGAGCACCAGATGTACATTAGTCTTTTGGTCTCAGTGGGCCTCAGTGAGCATCAGAAAAGAGCTGCATGGAAAAGAGCAAAAGTTAAAGGAGAAAGGAAAAGAACCAGAGGCTAATACTTAACATCTGAAGGAATACTTTGAGCAGCTTAGCATTCATGGATGATTGTTAACCCTGGCCTGCATTCAGTGTGATCGGTGCCCTGGGCTGCGCGGCACTAAGCCACATTGACTAAGGCTCTCCACTCACACTTGATCTAAATTTCATTAGCTGTAATACCATGATTGTGTTTGCATGGCTCGAAGGAGCTTCTTTGATGACTCTTTACTCATCACGTCCAGCACCTAAATGTGAGGCAGGCATTTCAACAAGGCACACAATGTTAAATAGTCTCCATTTTTTATCTTAGCTCCTTGTTGCATACAGTATATTCCATATTACCACCTTATAATATCAACTGCTACAATCACTTAGTAACTGATAGTAGCAGTCTTAAATAATGAATAATATGTATATGGAGCTAATTTAATTAAGCGGGCTCCGTGTATTCATATCAGTCAATTATCATGTTGATCTTGATATCAAAATGTGTTCATCTTTCAGCTTTAAAGTGTAAGTTTATATTTTCTAACTCAAATGCCCATATGTACATTGAGTTATTGGTTGGTATAATCATTCCTCCTGTGAAGAGACCCCTTCCCAATTCTATTGATGTTTCTTTGAAAAAATGTATTTCCAAGTTTGACCAAACATGAGACTCGCTTCAGCAATGGATAATCTCAGCCGTTAGAGTCTTTTCAGTACAAAAATCACATTCAAGTGAGTCATTACATTTCTAAGCACCTGGAATTCAGCTGCTGCATAAACAGACATGAAAAGCGATGGAAGAAGCCAAAAGTGAGCATTAGAAACTGGAAGACTAGCTTGTTGTTCTGTTGTTTACAGATAGGTTGTGTTTTTCTGTCCTCGGCTCATAAACACCCCCAGTCGATGGAGGAGTGACAAGATAAATTACAGAGAACATGCTCCAAACCAAGTAACACCCACATGCTCAGTACT
The DNA here is from genome assembly GCF_002260705.1 of Seriola dumerili. Classification (NCBI taxonomy): domain Eukaryota; kingdom Metazoa; phylum Chordata; class Actinopteri; order Carangiformes; family Carangidae; genus Seriola; species Seriola dumerili. The sequence continues at coordinate 102,148 of NW_019174347.1, forward strand.
GACAATATCGCTATTGGCAGCATTAAAGAAATTTACCAAAATTCTTTGAGTGGAAGGGTCAGGACCGGGCATCGAGCCAGACTGAAACACCTGCAGCCTGCAACACTGCTTCTCCATTTGTCGCCAGAAAAACAGCGACAACAAAGTGCCTGACTTCAAATGAGCCATTCTAGCTTCACAATTTAAACTATCAGCGCCTAACACACACAGATGCCCACAAGTCAAAGGGAATGGTTTGTGCCGAGGTTCTGTCAGGAAAAATGTCAGATGCTGTAAAATTCAGTAGCAAATCAATGCACTCTGTAATTGTCCATTATACTCTTTCCTCTTCCTCATCAGCCTAATAAATGACACACATGACGGTTAAATCGACAGGCAAACAAACCTTGAGTGCAAAAGTTATAACGCATCGCATCACTGCACAATCATACATACACATACATACCCTCCAAAACAAACCAGGTGACCTTGACTTTCCTCAGAACAAACAAAACAACAATAACAAGAATCGTCTGGGAAACGTCAGTCTTACAACACATGGATGTGTCCTCTACTCTTTCGCCATACTTTATTGATACCACAGCCACAAGAACTTCATTGTTCACATTGTATTGGTTTTAATTAATAGGAGGAACAGACTGTCATGGCTCCCAGTGAAGTTAACCTTCACTGTGAGCATTGATACTTCATTGTCAATACACAGGCCAAACACTTCCTGTACAACAGTGATGGATGGATGGATGGATGGATGGATGGATGGATGGAGTAAATGTTAAGGAGACGATGAATTAACTGTTTGCTCCAAATGAAGAGGAAATATAATGTATCTCGATCCGGAGCTGAGCTGACTTTATTACTGTCAAGCAAACTTACAAGTCTTTGGATCAATCAATCAACAGTTATCACCCGCTCAGATTAATTAGACAGACCATGATGTATCTTGTCTTTGTTTTTCGCTGATTAATAAGTGGCCTTTACTTAGTTTGAGAACCACTGCTGTGTTTATCCCTCCCAGCTAAAAACTGAGACGTGAGTATTAAATCATGGAACCCTAGGTGCACTGAATGTTTCCAATTATTTGGCATTTGTTGATGGTTGTCCTTTAATAATCGTCAGTTGTCATTTGCTTTCATGTAACTGTTTCATTTTTATTTATTTATTTTTTATTTGACAGACTCCTTGTGGAGTAGGATGTTGTATATGGCAACAAATTATTCACTGTGTGGACCTTGATTCTTGAATCTTGACTGCAGGAAGCTTAGCAACCGCTAACATGGAGGCTAATGTGGATGCAAATAAACTAAACACTGGCCTTCAGTAAAAAAGAACAGGGGTGGGAGTTTCTCATGCTGTGCTACTGTACTCAACATGCCAAGTTTGTTTAAAGAAAATGATGTCTAACCACCCTCTAAAGCAACAATGCTGGTGGTTGTCACCATGTACAGTAGCCAGTCGCACTAATGAGGGAGTATTTTTTTTCTCCTTAGGCTTGTGCACAAGACATTTTTGATGATATTGTGACAGGAATCATGACTGGCAAGACTTTTCTTGTTCTCTTTGGAAAAGATGTCTGTGCACTGGGTTGAAAACAAATTGCTTCCATCACAACTAATACTTTTGATGCTTGACTATTCATATAATTCAGAGAGCTGATCCTGGCTACACAAATTAGTGACACAATGTTTTTCTTCAAATCAACTTAATGTGTGTTAAAAGTAAAACAGAAGCTGAATGCCACAGGAAAAAAGAAATATCAAGACACATAAGTAATAAAGACCCAGGAATACTCTTTTAGGCTATGGTGTGGAAAAGTACCCTCTGAATTTTGAGTAGTGACACTGAAGAGAAAAATAAATAACAGTGGCCATACCTGTCACTGTCAAGGTAAAAATAAGTATGAGTGTGCACTACAGTGCACTGTTTCATCTTTATTTATCAAGAAATGAACTCTCTTGTTCTACAGTAAGGTGATACAAACATCATAAACACATTTATACCCAAGAGCGGCCAAGTACAACCTCAATCCTCCAAACTGGCCGACCGAGAAGTTTCACATGTCTGGTTTTGTTGACTTCTTGACTCAAATCTGTGCTGACAGGCCCATGGATGTCTTCCCTAAAGGGGTGTGATAGTTTGGCAAAGGCTATGTGGATAGAGGGAATTGGGGTGAAGGAAGTTTCAGTGCCACACAGGGAGTGTCAGAGGCTCAGTGAATCTGCCCTGTGGATGAAAGCCTCCGGTCTGTGAGACACTGCACTGGCAGGTTTTACAAGAGCAGCAGTGACACAGACAGTTCAAGGCGTTTTACTGTGAGCAAGAAAACTAGAAGAAGAATGAGAAGTGCACACAGCAGGGATGCTTGTTTTCCCAGTGGATGATATTTTTCTAGTCTGGGTGTGGTATTTCATCTCCATCTCAGCCTCACAAACATACAATATGTATGTGACTGGTTGCAGCCATTCGAGGGCAGATATGACAACAAAGGCATGATGACATGTTGTAGCATGGAGCTCAAACTAGGTGTCAGCCAGGCAGCCTCCCTAAACCAGACCTCCAATCTGACACCCATTTTGGGGCAAAGTTATGATATTGTGTCCACCCCTGATGTCAGGGGGTGGACACAATATCCGCACCTGTACCATGTAAACGAGTCCAACACAATGTCCCTGCAAAGAATAGCTGAGTAGGAGTAACAATGATTCAAATATATGGTCATTTTTTGAGGCATTTGTTTGTAGCGTGGGACTGAATTTCCACTATACTGCAAGGTGTTCATGATATTTTATGACCCCTGACTGCCCAACTTTACGTATATGGAGTGGTAATGGGTCTCAAGGGTAGTTTTTCCATGGTCAGAGTAATTACATAGAGCCACAAGCCTTACATTACACGCGTTTCCAACTCATTGCCTCTGTTGTGGTCGTGTTTAGCAGCAGGGTCGACCACAGCCAATCTGAGACGGCCTCCTCCCTCAAACCAAAGCCTTGTATTGCGCTAAATTGCTTGACTCAACAATGTGTAGCTGTGATGACAGCAAGAGAAAAGAGTGTTTTTAAAAGGTCTTTATATGTCAGCTCTCTGTACTTTTGTAGCTTCTAACTGGATCTTTGTGGTTTGCAGTTTAGAGTCACTCCTACATTCATGTTCCTGTTTTTACCTCAGATATAAGTCTTACTTTACTGATCACTTATACAGCTATATCAGAGCTGTGTATGCAACCTTGTCAACCCTGTCTACATTTTAACATCAACATAATGACAAAATGTTGTCAATTAATTTATTTGGCAAGTCTTAGAAAACCGTAAAATGTTCAACAACGTATTTTGTTTGTTTTCTGACAAAATATCCAGTCTTGCACTACAATATCCACTTTTAGTGACTACAGCATTAGACTACAGCAAGGTTAGAGACAGACTATGGTCTTGGTTTAATACAGAAAAAGTCCAGAGTGACTGGAAGCAGAAGACACGAGGTGTTTATTAACATTTAAGAACTCAAACGATCTTTTCTAACTTTAATTAAAGTGTTTTTGTTGGCTACACCGAATAACAGATGAGATTCAGGGTGCAAATCCCAGACTTTAGTGTCAGAGTCTTGCTCTGTGTAAACCCAGCATCCACCCTGACCACCCACCATGTGTCTCCAGCGAAGTACATAAATAAAGCGCTTCGTTCATTCACAAAAAACTCTTTGAACAGACAGCGATTATGGTAGCTACCACAGTGTTACTGGGAAAGCAATTTAATAACATAAAAATTTAAAAATGTTCTAGGAGACTGGGTTGGTATAGGAGTAATGTTAGGTTACTCCTGATGCAAAACAACATTTCCTGCTGCTTTACATTAGAAATTTTCCACCAGTGGGAGGCTTTTCTTGCAAAGCAGCTACGGGAATGCAGCCTATTTGTCACATTTGAGTTAGTGGGACATTGTTAGCGGTGCTGTGGTTAAACAGAATATGACCTACACAACAAGATATAAAATATTCATTATTACTTTCAGAGGATAAGTTTTAAATATTGCACAGAGGAACAGCACAAGACAAAATACCCACAGTAAGCAAGTTAAATGAAGAGTGGTACAAGATGTCATCAAGGTAAACAACACCTAGACTAATAGACTTACCTACACTGACTAATCTGAACATAAATTGAACATTATTATTATATTGTTATTTCCTCATTTCCTTCTAATAGTATCTAGCTATTAAAATATTTTGGTGTACTGTATCTATCTCTGAGATTTCTGCTTTCACCCCAATCCAATAAAGGTATAAGGAGTTTCTCAAAGCTTTCAAATATTACATTTAAAAAGTTTCCAAATACAATGCTCCAGTTAGTCTGGGTAATCCACAGACTTCACTGTCCACTGATTTCACTGGAACTACTTTGAGAGTTGCTCTGAAAACTGCTGACAGAGCAACAGGGGAACTCTATGTAGAAATACTTGTCACTGTTGAATGTTTTAAATGTACTTGTTCAATTCCATACACCTCTGTTGTATTGGGGTGAGGGCAGAGATATGAGAGACACATCTGAAGTACTATGACTAAAGTACAGAACAAAAGTATCTACATTAGAGGTAAGACAACATTTAACATACATTTAATATAAACAGAGTTAGTAGCCTACAGTATGTTGCAGGATTACTATTGATTTTTGTATGAGGGCGACAATGTTATCATGTCGACCTGTTGTATTTAAAGGGGCTATTTGTAAGTTTTCCTATCGCTATATAGCCAACATTAGCATAAACAGCTATTTACTTACCAGTCTTCAGCCACGGCTGTATTTACAAGACAAGAGGTTTTTATACTCCCTCTTAGCAGCTCTACTTCTCCAGGACAGACTGGTCCCTACAGTGACTCGGTATCGGAAAATGACGAGACAGCGTGATCTGGCAGGGGGCTAGCTGGTTAGCATGCTAACTTCAGTAGAAGAAAAGAAGTGATATAAATAGAAGCAAAACAAGAGGATTGCTTTCCACGGCTGAAGTAAAGGAATGATGTTTGATGCTGAATTCACAACATTTCTTCTAAACTCGTAAGTAAACAGCTGTTAATGCTAACATTGGCTATGTAGCAATAGCTAAACTTACAAATAGCTCCTTTAAGGCTCTATGTAATGTGTATATACTGTATATCTTCTCATATGCTGTTACAAATCCCCTTCTTTCAGTAATATCCAGCCATGTGCATGAAGTAGTTGGATAATCTTTTGTATACTAAGGATTAAGCTCATGTGTGGATTTTCTTGATGGGGGATGCAGAAGAAGTGAATGAATTTACACGAGGGGAAAGTGAAAGCAGCATGAAACAAGGCTGTGGGCTTTAATATTACTGGTGTGGGATGCTGTTGTTAGAAATGGCAGGTTACAGGTGTTTTTTTTTTCTGTGCATCTGTGCACATGTGCCGCGGTGTATCTGCATGTGTTGTTCTGTGCAGGTGCCACTGTTGCTTTGGAGGGGGGTCGGGAGCAGCTTGATGATGTAGCTGTCACTTTATTAAGATAAATTTTCCAATCACATGGCGAGATCTCCCACCCTCAGGAGTGCCAGCATTGGGGATTAGATTATCACCTCCCACAATGCATCACGCTTTACATCACAATCCAATAGGCAAGTAGTGCTCAAGTGGGGATACTGTGCAGCCTCCCCTTCTGAAACGAAGGGTTTAAAATTAGCTCCGGGGACGTGCAGTAAATCAAAATAACAATGAGAATCATCATGATAACACTCTTAGGAATCAGCTAATTTAAAAATACTGAATGCAGGATCTGCTTCAACAATATATTGCTGTGAAATTAGTGGTGTTCATGAATTTAAGCAAACAACTGTGCAAATATAAGCTTTACAGACAAGTGTTATTTGCGTCATGCTTTGATTTGGACTGTTAATATCAAATAAAAGCTAATTTTGTCAGACTGGTAAGGTTGCATATGAAGTACAAGATGAGAATATAATGAAATATGGCAATAAGAATAAGCTCACATGGGATGCGCACTGGAACATGACACCAACGGTAATTATTACTGTTCACTCAAGACTGATATTGTTAAAGAAAAGCTTACACAAGCTGCTTTTAAGAAAGTCTATCAGCAATTTCATTATTTTAGCGTTACGGTCAGCTACAGTGAGATTCAAGTATTCCCAAACAGGCACCTCATATCAAGCCATGTGTTAGCAGTGGAACATTTTCATTTTTCTGCTTCAACAAAGCTTGGTATTACACAACAATACAATTACAATCATCTCATAATCCTGCAACAATCATCCACAGTAACACAGAAGACAGTTTGAGTAAACAGATACCAAAGAAGCAAAGTCAAAAACTGACATTTAAATTGAAGAATGAAAACTAAAAGAAAGCACATAATAAAGTGCCTTAACATGACCCAGACCTGGATCAGAGAATAGAAATCTACTGTAGTTCACCCGAATACTGAAGCCAATGAGAACAATGAGAATGAGCAGCAGCCCATAGATAACTGTCTAAATGTCTGAGAGCTTCATTATGCAGATGACAAATTAAAAATTAAAAAAAAATTATTTCAGCTTTATAGCAACTTTATAGTAGAGCATTCACTGGTTGATGTCACTGCAACTGGTTTTAATGTTGACTGCTGTATACAGAATATATTGTATATCACATATGTATAATAGGTAATTTAATGTGGCTGATTGGTGTATACAAATGTGAGTTGCATCCAGATAACTTACAACGTAACTGATTTAATACACTAAACTGATAATTTATAACAAATCTGAATTATGACCTGATGATGGGGCTGGATGAAAAGTTAATTGTCTGCACCAAATTCGTCAATCCCTCCAATAATTTCAGTCTGTACTGGAAGTGGACTGACCTACTGACATTACTGCCCCTAAAAACACATCCATCTAATCATCTAATCCATCTAAATCACTAAATGTAGCTGTAATTTTGAAGGTCATCACTTTCTTTCCAATTCAGTCATTGTAGAATCCCCTAATTAATCAACCTCATTAACTTCTACTGGACACATAAAGGAAGATAACTATTTGCCCCGAGAGCCTAACAGAAAGTTTTTATCAGCAGTATGAAACACTGGCTGCCATCATTTTTGTGTTTTTTTTGTATTTTAAAGCATCATATTGGGACCAAAGTGGTAAATGTGAATGCTATCATGTGAATATCTCACATAAGACTTTTTGTATTCTGTTGTTTTGGGGTTTTTTTTGTTTTTTGTTTTTTTTTGTATGGGGGCGTAGCAGTGGGAAGGTGACAACAACAAGTTTGAGACTTTATTGTTAAATTTACACTGAATTCACACCAATTTTCAGTATTGTCCCCAACACTAAGGCTTTGAAAGTTTGTTATGTATTAAAGCTCAAGAAATTATGTTTGCTACATTCTTTTGTTTCAGTTAATTAAAGTCCTGGTGATGCAACATTGATGGAAAATTACCGCCTGTCAGGTTATTAATTCAAGTAACAGTGGGGTTTCCTGTTTTACCAACGAGCCTAACTGACTGGATTTAAGAAAGTAACACTTCTAGGCCAAACTTATTGAGGTGCAGGCCCACTTTTCGGGGCCTACAGGGGATCCTTCTTGGACGCCGATTCGGCAGCAGTAGTTAGGTGGGAGGTATTGGACAGAGAACTTGGAAATCAGAGCCAAGCTTGATTCAAAGCACGCACACACATATGCACACATGCACACACTCAAACATTCAAACACATGCGTGCATGCATGTACGCACACATACACGTGCGCACAGCAGGCCAAGGCAGACAGACTGTGATCGTACCACCACATCGACCCACCGCCTTCTGTTAGCTCTTTTTATGCTTGCCTTCATTTCATGTCACGCTGAAGTGTATGATGAAAACAGAGAATAAGAAGGTGAAATCAGGTTGAAACCTTTGAATTTCATAATTAGGCCTCCAAATTGCAATCAGAAACATTGCATTGTTTCATCTCTGTTGCATCTGATTGTCTTTGTTTTTCATTTACTTTCATTAAATTCCTGCCAAACCGTGCATGAATACATTTTCCTTCACTTGGCTTGAAATCCTCACAAGTAAAATAGGTCATATGTAGAAACCAGATGCTGCGTTTACACTACTGCATTATCAAAAACGTGCACACCAACCAGAGGACAGATGCCTTCGCCGGTGTGAAAGCGACAAGAGGGAACCTTCCTCGATCCTCCTCACCTGTTCTTTCTGCAAAAGTACACAGTGTAATTTATTCAGTATTGAGACTAAGGTCAGGTAGAGGTAGCTGCTGATCCCTTGGGTTATTCCTTTATAATGACTTTTTTTGGGCAGAACAGTTCACACAGAGTTAACTGTGCTTCGTTGAGAGGAGTTTCTGCTGTGTGTGCTCAGCAGAGTAATGAGACATTTCCAGCCATCACGGATACCAAATTGACAGCGTCACTGACTGGTCGTCCACTGGGAGGTCTTGTTAAGATGTTGAGCTATAATTGCGCGATATGTTGGCAGGGTGGGGGGGGGGGGGGGGCCACATAAAGAGAAAGGCCAGAAGTGATGCAGTTTAGCATCTTGCGGCTGGGTTGCCGATACTTCTAGTATCTGCTGAGGATAGTTAACCATGTGACTATTTATATTTTGTCACGTTATGGACAGTTATTCCTTTTCATCCTTTGAAGAGGTGAACACAACTCTTGCCTTTGATACCTCTGAATAATAGGCTCCTTTTATTTTCTCTTTGTCCTCGCTCATATCAAATTCTGAAACGGCCGTGGGACAAATGATTGATTACTATAAAACCTGTCAGGCTCCCTGAATCCCCCAGTTGTGTGAAGACTCCCATAGCCGAGAATAGATCTAAAGACTGACAGCTGCCTCTCCCATAGGACACCAGCCTCTTGCTTGTGCTAATTTGTGCCAATGCCTACGCATGTGGAGGTGTGAGCATATAATACCAGAGAGGTTTGGGCACACTTGTCAGAATCAGTCAGTCTCTGTTGATTGAGCGCAGGTTTCTGGTGCAGCTGCTTTTCATGCAGGTCCATGTTTACTATGCAGCATGTGTGCATCTTTGTACGTATATCATGTTTAATATAGTGTGCGGTGTGGAAGCCTTTGTTCTGGCGCTCAGTTTTGCATACAGGAGTTAAACGTAAGATGCTGCCCCTCTATCTAACAGAATACAGTAGTGCATCCTCCGTGGGGGATCCCGTAGTTAAAGAGATGACACACAACAAACTCAATGTCAACTCTGCAACTATAAGAACTAAACGTTTGAATAATTCATGTGAGCTTCCTGCATGCATCCTATGTGCCACGGAACAGGAGCGATAGTCCCACCATGGCATCTCTGTGAGATAAAAGAGGCACAGGGTATAGAGCACTGATGTTATTGTCTGGCTTTCACAGAAGTGGTGAATAACTGTCAAACTGTGGCAGCAGATGAAGGCCTTCTCCGAGATGGGGCGAATTTGATCCGGTGCGTACCTGAACGATTCTGCCAGATGAAGGCGAATTCAACAATCCAACTGTGAACATTAGCGTTCAGCAGGAAGCTTTTCAAGCAGTCAATTCAAATTTAGCTCATTTAAGGAAACTCGAGCTGTGCCCCTCGCTCGATACGTTGCAGGCGTATGCAGTGGTTAACCTTGCTAGCGAGGCTATTTCTGTTTTTGAATCAGTGCAGCCGCTAAGACTGAAACAGCTCAACAACCAAATCAGGTGGCCAGAGCTCAGTGGCTATTTATTCCACATGACACCAGACTGACAAGTGGCGCTGCACCTAATCAAATCAAGAGGCTGACATGAACACGGAGAGAAAGATGCCACCTGGGCGCCACAGAAATATATCTGGGGTGTAGACTGGAAGTGATGAAGCTGTGATCTCAGTCTCAAGCCTTTCCGTATGGAGTATGAAGCCCAGAGCCCAGTCTCTGCTCCTCTGACTCCCCTCTCACACCCTCCTCTCCTGTTAATTGGCTAGATGGGGGAGATTATAGAGCCCCTGGGAGATGGTTGCTAGGATATTGATGGCACTCACAGGGCAGACATGGCTCTGGACATTTCTTGCCTCTCTTTGGTGTAAAGGTCTCTCCATTCGATTTTGCAAAGGACATTGATGGTTGTTTTTTTTTTTTTTCCATTTTCTGTCAGCTCAGAATCAGTTGAGTTGTCAACACATTATTAAATATGTTTATGTCAAAGAGCAATAGTAACAAAATGCACTTTTATCTGCACAATCGCTCATTCCAAAGTCTGAAAAAAAAAATCAATGTCTACAATTAATACTAAACTGTACACAACCTTTAAAGAAGTTACCCTGCGACTTGCAGTGCGCCATGAATTTCCATATTCCTTTTAAAGAGGAGATGTTTTAAAAAGCTCCCCGAAGACATAATTTGAGGATTGCGGTAACGGATTGACCAGAGGGCAAATCTATAACAGCAAGCGGCTGTTTGTACACTTCAGCAGAAGCATAAATCTCTGTCCAACAACATGAACTGCCAATGTTACACAGCGGCAGGTTTAGTGCGCCTTCAGAGCTACTCAACCGCATGAGTGGTGGGGAGGTTGCCATCATTTCCATATGGCACTTACAGCCATGTGCTTGGACACATATGCTTACTGTACGCCAGGGTAGAAAGAATTGGCTGTGAATATGTTCGTCCGTTACTAATGTTGACTGGAAGCACGAAAGAAAAGAAACGCTGCCAATGTGAAAAGGTCAACTGAACAACGAAGAGTAAGACGCACTTAAATTAGTGAAGAAATCAGCAGAGAAGGCTGATAGTTTATAGAGCTTCTTCTGCATTATTTTGATCTCATTAATTACTGTGTTTAATTCGTGCAGTTATTAATCTCTCTGACAACTTGACAGATAACTCTACTGTGGATACAAGCTTCTACAGCTGCAATATTTATGATTTTATTGCCTCATAACATAAACTGACATACTGTAATATATATATTGGGGTTTCTGCATGACATCTATTTCACCAGTTGCTGAGATTTTTGGCTTCAAAACTCACTTCCCAGGCTGAAATCTGCAGGAACCTCAAGTTTCAAGTTTTTAAACCCTTTTTCCTGCTCGCACTGTCAACAGTTCAGTGCTGGAAGAAGTTGCCATGAACGAGCTTCCGGCATTACAAGACATTTCATTCTCAGGCAAGCAGCTCAACATGAGAGACAAGCAGACTATTTTTATTCCTGTATTTTTCATGGTAATATTTTCCTTTTTTACCTCAAATTTAGGCTTATAGTTTTTGTCAATCACTGTTTGTGACCATTAAAAGGTTGGGATATCTTTGGGTTTGACCAATTTAAAACACAACCCGGCCTCACAGAAAAGCAAATAGGTACGGTGCGTGTGAAACAAACTACCTGTGATCTGTCTCTCTTAAAAGACTCTCCACACTGTTTTTGTCAGGTAAAGATGAATCCAACAGGCTCACAGGGTCACTGACAACAGTCTTAATGTATATCACTACATACTATTGGATTCAAGCTAACTGCTCAAGCAATAGCAAAACTTACAAATAGCTCCGTTAAGCAACATTCAATGGCAAGATTTTTTTATGTCCATTTACCAACATTTTATAATTCTCACCTTCCACAACATCTTTGAAAGGTAATTACAGTATGGTTTACATTAGGGAAAGATTGGTCTTATGGCAAATGAATCACAATCAGTACCAGAACTGTTTTGGTTACCTACAACACTGACAACTGAAACCCATGCTCAGTGAAAGATTGTGGTTGCAGTTAATAAAAGTCAAATGCAAATCTGTGACAAGACGTGGACTGTGGCTTCCAGGGTGAAAAGCAGACATGCCCATCCAGCACCCACACCTCCAAACCTTCACTTTCTGTTTTACTACTACTACTATTTCCGGTATACAAGAATACAAATGCAGATGAAGCATTGCATCCAATCAGAAAAATCAAGTACCCCCCCCCCAAACAACTCACCAGACTAATGTCGCTGACTGAGAGTCAGTGATTCCTGAGGACTACCGAAGGGGAGTAACATAAATATTACAGGATTATATTCTCTGCCTCCATTTTTTCCATAAATGTCAAGATCGGCTGCCAGTGAGAATAAGTAGGTGGGGCCTTTCCATCTGAACAGTATGAGCCGCCTGGCCAACAAGATGCAGAAGGCCAGCGTGTTATTTAGATGCAAACCCTGCGGTGCAACATCGAATAAAACAATAAGACGGGATGGATCCAACGGCTCTTGTAATATTTTAGAGAAAGTATTATAAAATTGATTGATTGATTGATGCCAGAACAGTCGTAGCCTTGGACATGTCCAGAACATGTGCAGTAGGCTTGCAGGGCTAACTTGTTGAATACTATTCACTAATTCATCTTCTTAGCAGACTCAACAGTATGACTGTCAGTCCCTGAAACCCCTATTCCACTTGACTTCAGGGTTGGGTCACCTGAACTCCAGACTTAAGAATGATTTGAAGAGAATACAGTAAAATAAATGGGAAGCCGCCCAATGAAAATGAGTGACCTGCCTTTAGCATCCTAACAGATGTTTTAGGTATTTTATCTGTATTATGTGCACTCTATACTTAAGTGTTTTTTTTTGTCTCAGTGGTATCTTGTTTTCCCATTTGCTCTGTCTTTCAGTTGTTTTATATGTAACTTTCTAGTTGTTGATGAGCCAAAGACAATTTTCCACTCTGGTGGACAATAATGTATTCTGCTCTGTTCTAAAGGGAGCACTATTTCCTGTCTTGGCACTGAATCTTGGTGTTGGACGCAGATCTTGAGGAGTGGAATCATCCAATACAGATGTAATTCCTTGGGATACTGGCCTGAAAATTTCAAACATATCACCAAGACAGCTCAGAGTGGGGTACATTTGGAAAGCTGACTAAATCACCCTCAAAAAAGCAGCGCATGAAAGGAATTCAATAAAGTCATAATAGCAGACTTTATAAGACTGAGACAAGGGACAAGTTGTCTGGACAGTAAAGATAAAGATGGAGCAATTCAGGTAAGAAGACATAAGACGGAACTGGATGGTACATTTCAATTCAAGCAGATCTCTTTAAAAGCCCCACTGTATATATTAAGGGCTTGCTCTGGGACTTGCTATACCTGTACGGTACATGCATTTCATCATGTCACTCGCATCTGATCTTCCGTACTTACGGTCTTCTCAGTCGGTGAGATAACAAGAAGTGACATCACAAGGAATATCATTATGTATAAATGAGCCACCCACTGCTTGAGTTTCCTCCATAAATTAGCAGGACGAAAAAGAACAAAGCTTTCAAGGAATAGCAACACGATTTTAAAATCCTTCCTGCTCACTGCAGTGTGAGAGGAGTTAATGGACAGCTCATAGTGAGCTGCAAGAAGGATGCTGCTGTTGCACTGGATCAGGTAAAGCAGGAGGTCCAAGGTGATGGAGAACACACATGCACGCACACCGCACATGCTCAGTGCTATGATCGCACCAGGGGGGTGTGAGCTGTAAAAAACCGCCACCCTCCATCTGAAGGTGCTGAGATAAATGAGCACACAACTCTGTTTCTGCCCTTTGATTCCTCTTCTGCGCTGCTCCAGGTAAACATGAGAGGAGAGAGAGACGAGATGGGGCCGATGAGCATGTGATCTCACATACACAAACACACACACACACACACACACACACACACACACACAAACACACACACACACACACACACACACACACACACAAGGACATAAGGGAGATGGGAGCTTTGAGCATATGCACTTCCTCGTGCAATTTAAACATGCCTGCACCTACTTTCTCTTCTGCACTTAACACACACACACTCCGCCAATATCTACCCAAAGACAAGCTTGTGTGAGCCTCTGATATTTTGTTTCTTCACATGGATCCAGATCTAGAAAAAACAATCAAGACTCGAGTCTGTTCTGTATTTGCAGCCTGACACAACATCACCACCAATAAACACATAAATCTCTCTTCCTCCTCCCTGTTTGTCGTCAATCCTCAGTTGGCGACAGCAGAGCGATCAAACAGTTTTCTTCCAAGTCCGTGTAAGTGGAGACAACACAATCAGATTAAACACATACGAGATAATAGCTTCTCTGTAACTGTGATTGAACAAGCCGCCCGGGGAGTCAATCGATTCGCTCAACTCGAACCGGAAATGTCTGTGCTTCGACTCATCTAACGTAGGCACCTTTGCCTCTCCTCAATCCAGTCGTAACATCTGGATTATAACACAGTGGAGGTTTAATCAGGGGCAAGCATCGGGACAGGGGGAGAGAGTGTGCTGAATCCATTAAACATGGATTAGAGTGGTAATCGCCGGAGAGTGGGACAGGAGGGCAGAGGGAGTGTGGGAGTACAGCCAGGTGGGCGAGCTGGTTGCAGGAGTGCAGCACGGGTGTGGCGACAGAGTCAGTATTAGCGTGTAGAGGACTATATGCTAACTTGTGGCTCCATCTGTTTGCTCTTCAAGAGCAAACAAAGGAGCAAAGGAGCAGGCAAATGTGAATGAATGCAGCGTCTGAGAGCTGATAGCAGCAGGAACGAGTGGGTGTTTGGGATTTGTTTGTTTGCGTCTGTGTGCCTGCACATGTAGCCCACGGAGGGCATTTGATGTGACAACACTGTGCAATCCGGGAATAAATGTGGGTTAATGATGCTGCAGACCAGATGTGTCTCTCTCACATGCTAGACGCTAAGCAGATGCTACTGAAAAGTGAATGGCTGCACCGCCACTGCATATTTTTACACTGACAGCTCAATGTCTTATTTCAATCTGTAATAACACAGGACTAGTCAGTGGCAAAACTGTGCATTAAATATTTATTTTAAATGCAACAAACGATGCATTAAAAAGTTTTCACTGCAGGTTTAAATGACACGCTACAGATTTGTAGTTTGCGTGTCAGTCTGCAGAATCCTCTAAATAGATTTGCATGTTTCCAAAAGGATCACAGGTACAACAGGATTCTCCAACAAGTTGGTGTTCAGGATGAAAATAGCTCTTTGTGACAGAGCGACAGAAAATGATTCAGTTACTATTTTGATTGTCAATTACTCAGTTTGATTCTTTATTAAGCAAAAATGCCAAATATTCACAAGTTCTAGCTTCTTAATTGTGAGGATTTAAGGCTTTTCTTTGTCTGATGCAGGGCTGCAACAAACGATTATTTCTAGGGAATTATAATGGACATTTTTACTATTGTAAATAGCTTTTTATTGTAAAAATATTTCCAGCCCTTCTATGAATAATACATCTATAAGTTATTATTATAGGATATTAAAATGCTGCACAGCAGACAAAGACAAAACTGGAAAGTTATCATAGCAGCAGCAGAATCGTTTCATCCTCCATCACAATAATTAAAAGAGGAATTACACTGTCATTGTTATAAAGCTACACACCAGGAATGTGACCTTCAACATATTGGATTGTCCAATGCTGAGCTGCCTTTCATCGCAACAAAAGTTGAGTCAGGTTCAACTTCTTTTTCTGCCAAACAAGTTTTGTTTTGTTTTTTTGCCAGATCTCCAGGTGCCAAAACACAAACCTTACACAACAACCAGCCTTCAGCCATAGCTATAAATGTAATATAGACCGAGGCTTGATTCACAGTTGGTAGCTATGTTTGCAGAATCAAGACGCGCGTTTCATTTGAAATATGGCTTTGGGTGAAGAAGCTTTTTCTGAAGAAAGCCAAGTCACATGAAATCCTCCATATCCGAGGAGGTGAAAAAACTAAATTCCATATGAAAGAGGGTTTCTGTTGGATTTGGCAAAGAGTTTCCTGGTTTGGCCGCCAGCGTGTTTCGCTTCGAGCGCGGTCCTGAGCAGAGTTGTATTTTGTAGACGAGACCCTTGACAGACTGTTCTTCACTCCGCAGAGTCGCGTTCAAAGGCGCAAAGCAACTCAATAGCCGCCCTGGACCATCATCTTACGCACCGTGCTTTTTGGAGAATCAAACCCTGTTCTGCAATACTCTCCATTGTACTCAGCAATGAGACTGAGCAAAGGCATTTGATGAAATGATAATTGGGTGAGAAAACATAAAGCTATTTTCTTGTAAAGATATAAGAAAATGGCGCTTTGAACTATTATAGCTGATATTCTTCAGCTGGTGTGACTGTATTTACCTTAGCTTTATATCTACTGTGGAGACAAAATTCCAGATTTTAGGTCCCAGACTGAATTGACAGAGAAATGATCAAACTTGACTGGTATGAAACAGTATTGCCTCAAAGGCCAACATGGTGTCTTTGAAGGATGTTTGATGGTGGCAGCTTAAAAGTCAGCCGATTCTTTTGACAAGCAGACTTTGACAGACATATCAGGGCATTGCGGCAATATCATGGATAAATTGAACCTGACAGATGGAAATAAATTTCAGATGAAATTGAAGAGTGCTCTTCCCTCTCATCATTAAAGCCGTGTAGGAAAACCCTGCTGCTGGCAATATATGATCAGCGTTAATAAAGAGAGGAGCTCTGACTTGATCAATCATAGCATTTGGCAGCAGAGCACACCAAGGGAAGTCTTATTATTTCTCTCCCTTGAGTATGCTGCTCCATCCTGAGTGGCTGCATTCATTTTCACAGTGGGTCTCTGTTGTCTTTGCTGCTCTCTTCCTCTTTCACACCCATTCCATCATCTCTATTCTCTTAGGCTTCTCCTCTCTCTCTCTTTCTTTCTTTCTTTGCCCCTCATATTCCTACCAGTTTCCCTTTATAAACACAAGTACCCCAGTGGGGTCAACCCATACGTGAGAGACATTTGGAATCTACTACTAGCGTTATAGAGTCAAGCACCACTAAAGGTTAATACTGTCAATTTCCATGCTACAGACTTTAAGCCTTTGATGATAGCCTATTCCCTTTTTTTATTTTAAAGAGATGGTCGTTCTGCTGAGAGGGACGGATGGAACCAGGAGCGGCTCGTCTAGTCTGAATCCTTCCTCTTTGTCATTTGTCCTCGTCATCATGAATTTTCAGTTCAGTTTCTCTTTCTTTTGAAGAGCGATTAGCTGTGGCTTCCTGCAGTCATGAGGGGCAAACTGCTATGCTGGAGAACAATGTGTGAAGACCATTAAAATCACTAATTAGCGTGTTCAAATTATACAAAGGGTGGAGGGAGAGTGAGGTTACATCCACACAACTAAGTTTTAGTTTTAAAACACATCACTTTAGATACGTTTACACCTGGCGCCCACAATACTTAACACCTAAAACGGAGACCTTTGGAAACGCCGCTGTTTGAAAACTCCAGGGTTGCATTGTATCTGGATGGGACAAAACGGAGACTTTGATTGCTATTCCTGGTTCATAGTATTTTCTGCAGCTATGCAACTGTGATATGAACATGATATATTTCAGGAGTACTAATATGGACAGAGATCACTTCTGATGCGGAGCTAAAACAGTCATCTGCACCGTGTTTAAAAGAAAAATGAAAACATAGTCCTGTGGATGAAGCCTGAATCAATATGGGACATGAGATAATGCTCTGCGCTTGGTACGTCCCTTGTACCTTTTTTAACGGCTCTTAAAAAGCTTCACAAACATTCTCTTTGGCTTATAACAGGGATTCACTTAAATCTTCAAAAGCCTTCTAAACCAAAGCGAGGCCATTGGCAGTGCAGACCAAAGAAAGCTTCGGAAAGAAAGAAAACAAGAATAAAAACATATCATGCAGTGATGTTTTTAACCCTGACGGAGAGTAAAGTCCTCCACAAAAGACAACAGCTGTGACACAGGAGTCAACGGTACATAAATATATCTTTGTTACTTTTAAACAACTGACACCAGAGTTTTCAACATAATGTGACATATGGAGATTGACACCATTCACACTTATTCAGACAGATTTACTTCAGCCAGTGAACACTAACACGGTATTATGAACTGTTTCTGTAAAAACCCAGAGAAACATGTTTTTTTAATTCACCTAAATAATGCAGGATGTATTAAAGTGGTTGGCGCAACACGGCTACTGAGCTCTGACAGCTTCTTTCGCTGTGGACTCTTCAACTTTCTCTGTTCACTCGAAGGTCAAAGGCTTTCTCTTGGTCAACAGTGCAAAATTTGCATGTCAAACTGCAGCAAAGTTGAACTGAGAAGTACAAAAAGAGGCAGATTTACTTCATCCCAGCGAAACTTAAGTCAAAACCCATATACTGTAAACTCAGGATTATGAATGCTGGAGCTCAAAACTTGGAAGTGTTAGTTGAAACTCCAGTGCCTCCTTGTCACTGTCAATCATGCGTTTGTTAGTAAACTGCACTGTGAACGTTGGCATCGACATCGCCCTATTACAGCATGCAGCACAGTCACCAATAAATACATGTAGTCATATCCTTCCTGTGTTAGCGCAGCTTACAGTTCTCTGCTCCACATTTTTCCGTGCTGTACAATCCCATCAAGATGCTGTAACACTAAACTCTCATCTATCAGGAGGAGACACCGTGGAAACAGTCCTCGTACAACCTTTAGTGACAAAGAAAAGGAGCAATACAACATGTTCATAGAGTGCAGTGAAACATAAGGATGTGGAGGTCAGGGTGGTGGATGGGAGTAGATGGGTTTGTCTTTAGCACCAATGGCCTCACTTTGTGTCCTATCTCATACTAGTAGTCGGCATAGATATTGTTATTATCATTTACCATGAACATGATGTCCTCCTCTCCACGCTGGCAGGACAGAAATTCCTTCCTCGATGGGAGACGAGATCCACGAGAAAATTATTCTGACATTCAGCTGTGGCTCATATGGGTTGTGTTTCTACAGACTGTTTTCATGCTGAGCTGCACAAAGAGACATTAATACAATAGATCTTTGTACTAATTTTGTACTAAAAAGACTATCACTCCTGAGAATCCCCACTTCATTTGGCTAATTCAGACTGCTGAAGCCTCAGATACGCTTCGGCACAGGAAGGGGACTGTGGATTGTGCATCTCATCGTTTATAGTATAGTAGCTGCTCGAGGAAGAAGTGACTTCATGGTTAGTATGGACGGATGGAAAAACTCTTCTATTATACTCTTGTATTATCATACAAATACACACACACGCACGTTTTTAGGGGATTTACATATATTGTCATTCGATTCATGTGCTGCTGTGCACCGGTCCATCCGCAAAAAACATGTTTCAGCCACTTTTAAAAAATGCCCAATAAAAAATTCCAATATAAGTTCAAGTTAACATTTTATCACTTTACCTTGCCATCAAACATATCATTGTGCGTAGGAATACGGTAGCTCTATGGTTGAGAAAACATAGTTCCAAAGGAAAGTGCTGTTTGATGGCAGCGTGAAGCAGTGAAAATATTCTAAATGAAGCCTGAACCTGAACCGATATTTCACTTTTTTTTTTTTTTTAAGTGGCTTAAACGTGTTTAGTGCTCATCTGAATCTACTGCAGATAATACACCGACTATATATAAGTACCTCATACAACCCCGCGTCAAATAAACTCAAACTATCACTTTAACCACTGACCCAAAAATCTGCTTTTTTTCCCCCAATCGGGGACACAGCTTTTTTGTCTCCAGTTGGACAAGCCGTCCCCAATTAACTGGTCTTTAGTCTGAAAGTTGCCCCAAAAAGTGAGATACACACACACACACACACACACACACACACACACACACTCTTTGAGAAACAGAGAGGAAAAGTAATCTCCCTTCTTTCTCCCACGGCTTCGCTCAGTTTAATTCATCCGCGGATCACACCAACACTACCTCTCTCTCTCTCTCTCTCTCTCTCTCTCTCTCTCTCTCTCTCTCTCTCACTAACTGCCTCCTCCTGTTCATCCACTCCTCCTTCATTTCTTTCCTCATCTGCAGTCTCCAATCACGTAAACAGCTGCAGGGTCTTCAGACTGCAGTTTTACTCACTGAGGACCCGGCAGTCAACAGGAAAGGCCACGAGCGTGGACGAGCTGGCTTTAATGATATTAATCCTCTGTAAATTAATGGTGGACTAAGGGAAGATTTCATCAGAAATGAGCTTCTCTTAAATAGTGTTCAAGAGGCGTGGAGAACTGACCCATTGCCGCCGGTGCTACTTATCCTGCTTCCTACTGTGATTTAGATGTCTTATTGCTGGGCTGCAGTATTTTTTTTTTTTTTTTTTAATGACAGCAGGTATACTGAAAAAACAAAAAAAAAGCAGATGTGGAGGATCAATGGAAGGGCGGGCCCACATAAAAACCACGTGTCCATGTATGAGTGCACACATGCCAGTTCAGATTGTCCACTGTCTGACTGGAGGGTTCACCAGCAGGCTACAACAGCAAGTCTGACCTACATTTCACACACACACCACACACACACACACACATACACACACACACACACACACACACACACACACACACACACACACAGTATTTTGGCTACGGTTTTATTTTTGTCAGAGCAGAAAAGCCTCTGAAACAACATCTGGATCAACACGGGATACTAAAATTCCCAGCTGTAACCCAGAGTGAGGAAATTTGTTCAGGGATGGCAGCTGGTCCGAGCAGAGACACCAACCTCACTTTTTTACTCTCGGATACACACCTCCACACGTGCACACACTCAGTGGCATCGTGGAGACAGGTGCAGGGACGCAACTGAAAGCAAGTGTGGCACAGAGGTGAGAGGTTTACTCAAGAACTTTGAGGTGCCAGTGTTTTATTTGTATGACTTTTTACTTTTCGTCCTCTGTGTTTACTACTTTGCAGATTAAGTTTTTACATTCAATCCGAGTAAAGCTCAGAAGATATCACTTCAAAATGTCAGTTTTTTGGATATTATACAGAGTTGTAAAAAGGGAAAGAGGAACTATAATTTTCTCAACATAGTGTGAGTATGAGATCCTTCAGCTTATCTGACAACATGAAAATGCCCATACTTTCACCCAGCAGTCACAATGTAACTCAAACCCTGACTCTGACAACATGAAAACTGCCAACCTTAAACCTTAAAAACACCTCAGTAGTAAAATAACACGTAGCAGTTGGATTCAGCTCCATTATAACAACATTAAAACCCTGTTTATAGACTAATGTATCAACAAGGAAAATAATGTTTTCCTCATAATGATTTCTGTAATGTTAAAGCACATTTTACAATTAATACTTCTTTATTTTTAATTAACAAAAGTCATTAGGATGCAGAACTTTTAATTACTTTAAGAATAGGTTTGGTGTTTTTCTATATTTGTCTTTCTGTTGCCAGCCTCAATAGTTCTCTACACTGTCTGCAACCTCAAGTCCAATCATTTATTTCTACCGAAGACTTAAATCCTCAAAAGCAAGTCACAGATATGTGCTTTCATTTTTAAAACAGGTGGGCACAGTAGCTTTTAGCGAACTGGAGATTATTTAGCCATGGATACATGCAAATTAGTGAGTTTTAACTAGTTTTAATTGCAAGTTTTAATATTAGTGTGTGGGTTGGATGGTGTCCATGGCGATGATTGTCATTCAGTGTAATGGCGTGGCTCTCTAATGTGTTTTTGGATCACAGCAGAGCTTTATAGGGCATAGGGGAATAAGCCGTATAATGCTTGTATAAGTGCTGTATAAGCGAGATCTAGAGTTTAAACTAACAATTATTTCCGTCATTGATTAATCGCCTAATTATTTTCTCAGTTAATCAATTCATTGTTCATTGGTCGAGGAAAATGTCTCACCAACACTTCAAAACACAAAGAAAGCAGGAAAGATTCTGAAAAATAAAAATAAAAATAGTTGATAGATACTTTTATTTCAATCAACTAATCAACTTATTGACCATAGCATTGCAGCTCTAGTGAGATCAGTTCATTGTTGGTTTTGGTGTTTTCCTCAGATTTACTGACAGTAAGAACGACTGCGGCGCTGCAGATGAGTTCTTCTACCATCACTGGTCGTTACTGTATAAACCCAATTTCTGTTCTGTTGCAACAATTGCAGGAAAACTGTCTTGTCAAACAATTATATAATTATGAAAAATAATGAGAAATGAGATTACACTGAATTACTCCGTGTTCTCACACAGCTTGTAGAAGCTGATTTGATAAAAACTAGACTTTCTAAACAACCACATAATGGACTGTGTGGCGGTTTAACATATTCCCATTAAAGAGACGTCAAATGAGCAAGGCAGGTGCAGTCACAGGTAGCAGGGCAGAGGCTTTGACATTTACACAGTCATCATGTTATCTCTGTTGCCATGGCTACAGCTGTCAGCAGCTCAGATGGTGGGGTGTGGTGGTGTTGGGGGTGTTGGGGGTGGGGTGGCGTAGATGTGTGGAGGTGGAGGGGGCAGCTCGAGCCTTGACTGACAGCTGTGACAGCTATATAATCCTGTCGGTCGTGCTTTCAGGAGAAACACACAACACACACACACACACACACACACACAATCATTCAGTGAGGCAGGTGCGCCCGGCTGAAGGAGGGCTGGGTCGACCTGTTCGCACTGCGGCCACCGACAGCTGATGAGAGCTTTCGAATGACACACTGTACCGGGGAGCCGAGGGCCCGTGTACAGAGGGATGTGGGCTGTGTTATTTCTTTACTTTATTTCACTCTCTGCCTAGGAGCAAGACAGAAGCCCCATGAACGCGTGATGTATGGTCTAATAAATAGTGAGCGAGCCGCTGCTCACTGAATTCCAGCTGGCTAAGTGATGGAGAATATGGCCGATACACCAGGGATATAAAATATAAGCTCCAACAATCCCACAGGGAATGTTTACCCTTACCGCTCTTCATTGCTCAGTCATCACCAGCTTTATCTTCCTCTTTTCTGCAGGTTAAAGAACAAAATCCATCCAATAAAATAATGTGAATGTGTTTGTCTTAACACATTCCTGGAGAGCTGACTCAAATGAAATTCAGGTCTGCTAATAACTGAGCAATGTCATTCGTATTTCTCATACAGAGAGAAAAACTATCAAAGAAGTCATGATACCACTTTATAAACTGACAGCAGCCACTAAAACCACAAAAAAATGCATGATATCTCAGGTTTTCAGACAATAGTGTGGCTCATGCCTTTTGTCACCTATAAAAACTGCTGCTCTGTTAACATTTTCTCTCTCTACACCAACTCAGAAAGATCCTTGTTCTCTGGGGGTTTATGAAAAGTCGATCTGAGAAACAGGAAATTACTAACTGAAGCAGAAGAAAACGAGGCAACCCAGAAAAGTAAATTACAACGTTCAGTCACACACACACACACACACACACACACACACACACACACACACACACACACACAAAAAAAAAAGAAATAAAATAAACCCTCCATAGACTGATGGCACCTGAAAGAGTGAGATCATCAAAGGTTGAGTTTCTTCATTTAAAAGAAAGGAAGTTTGGAGCGCACAGTGGCGTGCCCTCCAAGAACTTCTGGCACAGCTGTAATTCCACAAAACTTAGTTCTGGTCCTGAGCGTGCCAGAAAATGTGTGAGTGCCTCTAGCAAACTGGCAATTTTTCACTGCTTCAATGAGGAAGCAACCCTGTTCCTCCCTTCCTCTGTGTGACCACTGAGTTTTCAATAAGGGCCCTTTCAGAAAAATGAACTGGGGAGAATGTAAACACGGAGGTGATGGATGACATTTTCTGAAGCTTTGTCTTGCAATTAGTTGTGGTTCAAGTGCTCCAAAGCCCTTCAACATCTTTCGGACATTTTTTCTTTGATGACAAAGACTTCCTGCTGCGGAGTCTCTAGATTAGTTTTGTCCAGCTACACACAAGTAGGTGTCTCCCCAAAATTTTTGTGTAGCTCTCATTCTTCACCAAGATCAAAGTCCCAAAAGACATGTTTAATAAAAAAATTCTAGTGGCAGCCATCATCACTGATGGGTTATAATTGAAAACTCTCAAAAAGATGCGAAATAAGCTTAAGTCATGAGAAGTAAGCAGGAGGATAAAAGGGGCTATTTGTAAATTTTCTCTGCTGCCGAATGTGGTTTCTTGCCTGGAGCAGGTGGTGGTGATTCTCGCTTGTCGAGAGCTCCGACCATCATTGTCTTTATAATAAAAGAGGTTATAATACACCCTCTGAGTAGCGCTATGTCTTCAGGGCAGATTTGAGGTCACAGTGAGTTGGAAAGTGACGAGATGAACTCGGGGCTAGCTGGTTAGCGCGCTAACTTCAGTAGAAGAAAAGACGTGACAGATAAAAGAGTTAACATTTGTGTTTCTTCCCACATCTGGAGACAGCTCTTCGCCAGTAAAGGATGAAGTTTCTGTTAATGCTAACACTGGCTATGTAGCATAGCAAAACTTACAAATAATTCCTTTAAGGTTTAAATAATAGTCATACTTCTACTGAGCAAAGGTCAAAATGAATGTACATGACACTTGCGTGCCAGCACTGCAGGATGCTGCTGAGAGATATACAGTATGTCCCTGCAGGAAAGGCAGAGGTCAACAGAAGCATGTGCCACTTTGACACAAGTCTCTAGTGACACGAAATGACGTCTTCATTGCAGTGACTGGTTTGCCTCCAGCCATGATTCATGTGTGATGTATGGAAAAATCAGTCGCAGAATAATGCTTATTACTGTACATTTATGAGATGGAAAAATGTTCTATTTTGTCAGCATTGCTAGAAAAATAGAGCAACTGATAAAAGCTAAGAGGAAGGCAAGGAGACAACACAGCTCAAACATTAAAGATAAAAGGAAACGTTAAAAAAGAAATTTCAAAAAAGGCAGCGCACATATGATGAGAGAAACTGAACACTTCAAGACAGAATAAATAGTGCCACAGGGTTTAAGTATCTAGCACATTCCTGTGTGTCTATGGAGGATGAGGAAGGGCACAGTGAGAACAGCCAGTGCAGGAGAGAGGTCACACGTGCCATGATGAATTACAGTACCCGCGGTTGTCTTGGCTGCTTGTTCATTAACGAGTCCTCTTAGGGGAGTACGCTGCGACAACACAAAAGGACACATCAACGCTGCATCAGTCCTAATCTGCTCTTTACTGTGTGTCTCTTGTGTGCTGTTTGTATTGGATCTAACTGTGTGCTCTCATAATCGAGTACAGCTCGTCTAATCTTAAAATGACAAAAGCTCATTAGCATATTTTATGGATGCACTCTAATTTGTTCACAACACTTAGGACTGGAAAACCACTGGCAAATATTAGAGGCGCTATCAAAGACTGTATTATTATCATTACATTCATGCCCATGAGTGCATCACCCACAACGTGAAATACTTAATTGCTGCTAATCAATCAATCACCGTGTAGGTCATATTGGTGAGATGGCATTTTGACAGCTTACAACGACGCACACTGTCCAAACAGGGAAAAGATACAGTATGATGCAACATTAGACTGCACGTCTCTCTATAAATATACTGTGCGTTTGAATTCACATGAGTTGGCTATATATAGTTGTAGAATATGGCTGTCAAACCTGAAGCATCAATTCTAGTAAATGTTTGATGTATTAATGCAAAATAATTCAGTGCTGCTTACACACCACCCACCACCCACCCACCCACCAACATGACGGTGATAAATACTGTGGAAACTGCAGGTTGACTCGTGGTCCTACAAAAAAAAAAACTGCCTGACTATAATTTAACTGTGTGATTAAAAGAAATCACAAGAGACAAACAAAATAAACAAAGAGAAAACCCTCCCCTCCTTGTTTTAAGAAGTGGCTCAATCACATCTGGCTGCATACTGTGCATTTGCTAAGATTTGGAGTCCCTCTATTGATTATATCAGAAAGCAAACTGACGTATGTTGATTTATGTGCCACTGCTACGTGTGGCTTAATGCACGTCATTTGTAACCTTGTAAATCATACTCATGGTTTATATCCTTGTCCCTGTATCCCTTAACAGACAGTTCCAGCCTGTATGGACATTTACATCATGGCAGCTACAAACAATACAGATGCAATTGTTAAGTGCTGGCAAACTTTTTCAAAGAAAGAACTACAATAGCACTAAGTAGAGCTCATACCTCTGCCAAGGCCAACATTTTCTTCTACCAGATCCGGATCACTAACAGGATCTGAACCAAACAATGCAAACACATATATGTCAACACCACAAACATGTCTGATGTGTTACATAAAAATTGATTGTTTCCTGAGAAATTGATGAAAATGTTGAAAAATCTTGCAATGTTAAGGAAAGAAGTCCTGGATCCACCCTTTTAATCAGATCTGCACCAAAATGTAATGGGTTTTTCCCTGGCCCACGCCCCATCCCTCTACCAAGTTTGGCTTAGCAAATTGGTTAAGTACCTCTTGCGTAATCCTGCTGACAATCAAACAAACAAACAGACTCGGGTGAAAACACCTTGGCGGAGTTAATAAAGAGACACTAAGAAGTTTTCGGGGTCTGCAAGACTATTTGCTGTGAGACAACCTGACTTACTGTTTGATTCTGTATCTCAAATGAAATAACCTGAAAGAAAGTGAAAATAGACTCGTCTTTACGTTTATTCTGAAGACATCGTTCTTATGTTGCTGCTTAATTCTTCAGCAGCTGCTTGTTAACTGACAGTGCATTATGTAGCTGCCATGTTGGGGCTCTCCCTCTATAAGAGTGAGTTTAGGCGTTATCCTTGGGTTTATTTAGGTTGGTCTGACTGTGCTCATCTGCCCATCAGTTCAGGTCTATCTTTTCAGGCAGGTTTCCCAACAGTCTGTCAAGGTCAAATCAGGTCAAATATTTAGGACCTGTAGAGACCTCTACGAGAGAGATTATGAGTAAGCGGGAGTTCAGGATGTAAGCGCAAGGTTAAGAGTTGTGATTAGACTCAGTCAAAGACAGAGGAGTTTATGTGAAATATTACAACTAAATGTTCTTCTCAGACTCCAGAAGACCTGAGAGGCCGAGCGGGTTCACATAGTGATAGAGATTTAGAGACAAGCAGCAGTATTTTAAACTCTATTCTGTAACATACTGGAGGGAGATAAAGAGACTGGACATGAATCTTCTGATTTCTTAGAAGATAGTAATAAGCACAGTATGAAATTCACATCTGAGTCCATGGTTACACAAAGGTTTCTTATCTACTGCAGTAGCTTTACAGACAGATGTAAATCTGGGTGTCGTCTGCATAATTATGATTGACAATTTGACTGTTTTGCATAATCTGCCCTAATGGAAACATGTAAATCTTAAATAAAACACAAGACTCAATGACTGAGCCTTGGGGATCGCCATATGTCATGTGTATTTTCTAGCACACAGACAAGTGGTAGACAAATGAGACAAAAGTGTTCCTCTATCGTGGAAATGCTTGAACCACTTCAGGACTGTTTGAGAAAGTCTATACCGGTTATATAGTCTGTCCAGTTGTATTGTCGTGTAAATCATGTCTTAGATCGAATGGGTCTAGGATTAGAACCTTAATGAGAGCAGTGTCAGTGCCAGAGAAAAAAAAATCCAGACTGAACATTTTCAAAGTGACACTTTGAGGTTAAGAAATTGCTTGCTTCCTTATTAGGTGCAATTTAGATCATTCTTTCCTTACACAGATTTTTCTGTCATTCTAAATGTTTGAAAGCATCACATCATCTTGCTCTCTTGAGTCTCACTTACGTGTTTCAAATTAAAATGCTTTCAGCAAATTATTATATAAAAAAAAATACTAATACTTATTTATAATTAAATTGCACTAAAAATCATATGATCAGTCTTTTTTAATTACCACTGATAACACACACATTAAATGTTGAGTGTACAGTGATTTTTTGAGGTTTCTCAGAAATTGTGCCGGGTAATGACAGCAAAGTGCACATCCTTCCTTCATGTTTAATGTTGTACCACAGAAACACAAAAGAGCAAAGGCAAAACAAAAATTGATTACATGAGTTTGTACTTCATTTTTCATTCTTATCTCACTTCCTCATTGTCAAAAAGTTTTTTGATTGATTATCATAATTTCAGAAAGTCCATGCTGTTACAGGGGCTTAAGTCAGAAATGATCAAATATCTACTCCTACTTAATAATAAACCACAGCCAACCTAGTGACAGTGACTGACTTCCTCACAGAGATGACAATGACTTAAGAATGGATGAGAAACAGCCTCTCTCACAATCTGTCACATACTCGCACTGAGCTGAATATAGCTGGAAGTGTGACCACTGAAGAATTCTCGTCCCTGGCTGTAACTGCTAAAACACTTAAAAAGCTGCTTGGTTATCGACATTGTGTTAAAGGGAAATGCCAACTTTCTCTCTATGGATTACAAGTGTGGTCTTACTGGGATTCACTATGTGTGTGTGTGTGTGTGTGTGTGTGTGTGTGTGTGTCGATTGTGGTAAGTGTTTGCCAGAGACCTAGCAAACGAATGCAGGCCCACGCCAAACACCCACATCACAATGGGTAGTGAGAGGAAAAAGCTAATGGACGAACAGACGAATAGATGTTTGAATCAATGGATGGATGAAGAGCTGGATGACGTTCAAGATTGTAGTTTTAGTTATGCAACCATTTAAAAGCAGCAGAAATAACCTTACTGGTTAAACAACAAAGGACACAAAGTTAACTTTCTGCCAAACGTAAATACTGTGTATTAGACTGGAGATCTGCTCAACCCACCACTACTGTAGTCTTACATATGATGCTATTTATGTTCATAATACACCTTCCATGCAATATGCGACCCTGTGGCCCGAATATTGTACTGAGAAAGAAGAATGTCAACCGTCTTTGCTGGAAAGGCGTTGGAGCTTTGACAGTCACTAAACGCACATTTGAAAAAGTCATTGTGCATTGTAGTTTTTTTCGGAGCCCTGTGTGTGTGTGTGTGTGTGTGTGTGTGTGTGTGTGTGTGTGTCTTTGGGAAGTGCTGGTACATATCCATGCTGTTTGTTAAAGTGGCTGTAAATTTATATTTTTAAATAACAGTGCATCAGATGAGAATGTGAAAACAATGTGACAACGTGAGTTTCTCACAGTAATGAACCTCAGAGAATTATCATCTGAATCTGCAGCTCCTGTCGGCTTTACAGAGCTTTGCAGTGGATCGGCTCATTCTTTATCTGCTGGGCCCAGAATTTTACTTTTTTTTTTTTCTTTTTTTTTGGTTCACTCTCACTACTCTCATAGTGTCATTATTGGACTGCAGCAGAAAGTTGTTTTCTGTGAAAAATCTCCAAAAACCCATTGTACACTACCTGGACAGAGAACAAAAACAGAGCTAAAAGAACCAAGTTGCCACAAACATGACTCTGAATGAATGATAATGATGCTCCATAACTACTGGATGTGTAAATAAGCAACTCTTCAATAAGGTGATGCAATGTCAATGTGTACACAACTTTTTTCTGCTGTCACCCAGTGGCCAAAAACAAAGATCTGTTATTGCAGGTTACTGTTTGCCACCAGTTCTTGTTAATGTTACCAGCAGCAAAGTATGAGAGGCATGAACTACGGCTACAGTCATCCAGTATTCTGCTTTTTATACTTGTTGTGGCAACAGTTGTGGGGGGTCATTTAACGAAGTACACCCCAGAGTCTTGCCTATTAGGGAGGGACCAGAGGATTCGGACTGAACTGTCAAATCCAAGAGATGTACAGGCTTGTTTTGAGCAGAAAATGTGTTTTTTCAATAAGTGTATCATCGGGAAATGACGTATATCAACATAATATGCCAGCAAGAATCGAGCAAAAATGTATAAATAAGTGAATAAATCTATAAATGTTCATAATTAATTTGCATCTCAAGGTGTTTTTGCTGTCTGTGGTCGTACATACATAGTTGTGTAACATCTAGTTAGCTAAAGTAGCTAGCAACCTGAAAGTGGTGTTTGTTGTATGACCGGCAAATTAAAGTTTGTGGAGCTGAAACGATTAGTTGATTAGATTGTTTGTTACTTCATAACACATTGAAGATCTTTGGACTTTAGACTGTGACAAAAGAAATTTTAACTCGACTTTAGATTGTGGAGACTTTCTGAAAATCATTGTCAGTTGCAGCCCTAAATGTTAGCAAACCATAGCCATGTGCATTGTTCGTAATGGCTAACTTATAAGTAATTGGAGTTAGAAAATGTTTATCAAGTGGGATAGGTCTCATTAAGTAAGACAACTAAATAACAGAGTAAAAAAAGTTCTCTGATTATGTCTGTTTTTGTAAGTAAATAAATGTACGGGTGGGCAGCGACCACCAAACACTGACAAATGCTCTACACACGCCATGTTTGTCTGCTGTAGGCATGAGGAGTTAGTGAGCCCTATCAACCCACTGGGATATTCATATACGGACAGCCCTGCCCTGCCCGGGGCCATCTGTTGCCCTCCCTCTAATCCAGGGGCTTGTCACTGGTGATTAGCCAGCCACTCTATCACTCTCTCTCCCTCCACCATTATATATTTCTAGCTTATTATGTTGATACTAGTGTTAAAGCATGCCATGGTGTGCTCTCACACCCTAAACTCCTTTGTATGGATTTTTGATGCCTACAAATCCTCTATGTTTCCCCTCTCCGTCTCCTTCTAACTCCCTCATTATTATTTCAGGCCTATTATGCTGATGTTAGAGCTTAAATGAAGTGTGCTCTCTCTCAAACTATTTTCTTTTCTATGCATTTTTAAGTCGGCAAATTAACCACTTTTTCCAATTTTCTGTTGGCATGTGCACCTTTAATAGGGCTAAGTGTTTCTTGGCACAGAAGCAACTTGTGCAGATAAATGCAGATAATGCAGATAGATTTCAGCAGCCGCCTCAAGAATAAAGCACACACTGTACTCTTTAACGGAATTCAAAACAGGTCCATATTATCAATCAAATGTTTAAGTGATAGGTTTACTACCGACTTGACTTTTAATATCTATTTAAAATCTTTATCTCTGTTGAACTATGCCTGTGTGATGAATAAGTGCTGCCTGTTATTGTGAAGGCTAGCTATTTGGAGAGCGGTGGGTAACTTCTGTAGTAATAAGTAGGATTAATGAGTTACAGAGACAACTCTAGGCAACAATATATCATCTTACCTTGTACTTTGTGTTAACATGAACAAATTAGTATGTCATTTTCTGTCTATGCTTATAGTCTCACTAGCAGCATGGCACTATGTGGGTCAGTCTCCCATTTTGATCCAGACTTATCTATCTCAACAACTATTGGATAGATTGCCATGAAATTTTCTACAGACATTCATGGTGCCGTCTAGCTCCACAGTGAGGATGACATTTGTCGTTCTGAGTGGAAATATCTCAACAACGGTTCAATTATGCCTTCCTACGGATGCACTGTAATAACTTTGGTGATTCTTCAAGTTTTCATTAAGTTTTGCTAATGCTTTGGTTAATGACCAACTACCTGCAAAATGATTCCTATCAGCAACAGCTGTACTTTGAGTTTAATGCTAATTACCAAATATTAGCATGCTAATTGAGGGATAATACCATATGCATTATACCTGCTACACATCGGCATGTTAGTCCTAAGCCTTATCCCCTTTTTGAAGAATCTGGATATTCTAACTAGAGTTCTCTAACAGAAACCAGGGTATTGTGGCATGTAAACACTGTATGCAGATGAGAAATCAAGACATAATTGCACACACATGATCAAAAACCTGGATACTGTTGGAAACTTGTAAACAGAGATATAAATGACCAAGTTTCTCATGTTTTATGTAAACACTGTGTCCCAAATATGATAGAAAACCAGCATACTGGTGCTCACTGTCATTGTGATCATGTTAGCATGCTGACATTAGCGTTCAGTTCAAAGCCCAACTGTGCCTTATTACATCCTCACAGAGCTGCTAGCATGACCCTCAGTCTCGTTAGTCACTGTTCTTTACTCACTTTACTGCATTTTGTCATTGTACAGTGAAACTAAACAAAAGCCGAAGCACAACATGTGCAAGTCAGTAAACAAAGGGGGCAAACATTATCCCACAGACCCACACCATCAAATCAGGGATTGGCAAACACTGTCACAAACAATTACCTAAAGCCACTGTCGTGTCACTGTTGCTTAGGGCACTCTGAGGAATTACTGAACCATTTTTACTCAACAAGCCAAGAACACATGGTCCAAAAACAAGCAGAAAATCATTCAGAAATGGGGTCAAAACTGAGCCGGTACAATGTGACTTTCAGTAACAAAAAGCTTTGTGGTTATATAAGATTCAAACCAGCAGCAGCTCAGCATCTAATGTAACGTTCTCATGATATTCAGATAGATTATGTAGGTTTGATATATGATTCCTTAATCACACTGTAGATTATAGCAGTCTGTGTTTACAGTTCATCACATGATCTAATGATGAATTAATCTTCTTGCCACACAACAGTGAGTGCTTTCCAGAGCAGCCAGTTCTCCATCAGCTTACCCACTATAGACACCAAAGCCACAACACTCAAACTAATGTGATACGAGGAGGTCTTATGTTCAAAAAAGTCTATATATAAAAATATGCCCCATGCCACAGCTGAGCGAAAACAATTGATGGCCAGTGGAAGAAATGAAGGATTAATGACAGGGCTGCTGGATGGACGGGAGGATATCTACTCCTGGGTGTCCGCCATCTCTTCAGCTTTATTAGAATTGCATGGGAGGAGGCAGCAGCGGCCCTTTTCAGGTAAATGTCATGGCTTTCTTCAATGATGCCGCTATTCCTCTCAGCCCACTGAAGCCGCCTTGCTGCCTCTCGTGGGAGTCGAGGGCCTGTTTTGAATGCCACTCCCTGACCACGAAAAATGCTCGGTTTTCCCCCAGTATGCGCAAGGGATTTTCTTTGTGTTTCAACTTGTGGCTGAGCCCAGATTTAATGTCCTTGTGTGTGAGGGGACACCGTAATGACATGACCAGAAAAACACAAACCCTCTCTTTATTTTAGAGAAGACTGGAGAAAAACGATACATAAAACAGGGAAAATTAAGGAGCAGTTGTTTTCCAGATTCTAGTTGTGAGGAATGACAAAGGGGAACTTCGATGAAAATGGCAGCTACCCTCAAACAGCCCTTGAGCAAGGCACCGACACTTTATGTTTTAGCCAACTGTAGTAGATTAACACACAAAGTGAGCTTCAAACAGTGTCCAGGTGTGAGTATGACTAAATATGAATTGTGCAGCTGCTTAAACTGAACTACATTAAACAGTAGGTCAGATTTTTCTGTCATATACTAATCTTTTTGCAGCACGTGTCACTTTGATATATCAGGTCAAGGCTGATAATCAGAGCAAAAACATCCCTAGATAACATAAATCTATCACTGATCTGCTTACTCACGCCCTGACCGTCCACAAAGTCCACTGCTAGGGTAGCAGAATGACACAGTGCCCCATCAAAAATATGTTATGAGCCATTTGAATATGGCAAAATAAGGCAGTGGAAATCCTCTTATGTCACTCTAAATAAAGTTTTTTGGATGAAGTGTAATCTCTAATCCTGCCATCCCTCCTATATCAGTAATAGCCAGGTCTTAGTGTAAGCTCTGCCATTTAGATTAAACAAACTCTGGCATCTCTTTGGCATCTTTCTCCGCTGGATGGATTGGCTATTTCAGAATTGCAGCCGTTTGGAGAGCAGAGTGGTCGGGTAATATCTCATAAGCCACAAAACAGATCAATCTGGGTCAAATGTGACGTATTGTGCTACAAATGCTTTTAAAATCAAGTGCAATGTCATGGTACAATGTTGGTATCATTTCTGCTGCGGTGATACTGAACCGCAGACCACTGGAGCTTGAGCCACACTTTTTTTTTTCTTTTTTTTCCACCGAGACAAAGAGTAACTTTGAAAAATAGCTTCCTTCCTGTTTTCGACAGAAAGATGCTGAGGCCACTTGGCTACTGCTGTTTGTTGCGTTTCCTTAGCACGACTCCACCGGCTGCTGAGTGTTCACTTTCTGATGCTTGTAGGGCCAGACACACACAACACAATTAGCCTCCATTTCCACTCCAACTGAACTACGCATGAAAACAAAAACACAGGCACAGTGAATTAAAATAAAACCCACTGGCATACTCTGTAATGAAAAATGAAAATCCCAAGGAAATTGTCTTAATTTATATGCATGGCCTAAATTTGTTGCCTGTTGCTAAGGAATTTAAACAGTGGCTAGCCAATTACCTACCAGACTCTTGCTTGCCCTCTGGTGCTATGCTAATTAGGGTCACAAAGGGTCACGTTGTAATGCACTTGCTAAAATGAGGTGGGAATCTCCAAGGGATATTCTCATTTGGGATGATGCCAGTCACATTCCCGCTGCTATCAAAAGCTACAGCCACTCAGTCAGATGTGTGTTTGTTTCTGGCTCAGTACAAGACAACCGGTGGACATAACGCAGGCAAGCAGGTATTAGCACAGTTATTTAAGGCGCAGGATTTTCAGGGCGCACAGAGACGGAAGATTCTAATTTAAACCTGGGACAAGAAGTGAGGCAGGTGCTCAGGTCAGCTGAGGACGTGAATCAATCGAGTATGCAGTCAAAGAAACCCGTTTGTATAATGAGAAGCTATAAATGGGAACATTAAGTCAAAGTCACTCCATATAAATTTAGATGATCAGGCAAAAACACAGAAAATGAAGCCAGAGAAGCAACTTCATGCTTAATTAGTCGGAGGCACCCCTAAGAGATCAATACTGTACAATCTGTACTATCTCAAGGCTTTATGTTTGATCTCAGCTTGTCTTGTGTTCGGTTACAACAACCCGCTTGGCTGGAGGTGTTTCGCCATATTAATGACCTTGGGCTTGCTGTACTGAACTTGTGAACCCGTCACACCCACTCTCCCTCAATTTCCTGGATGGCCTCTTCAGTGGGTCCGCCGTAATAGCAGGTGATTGTGAGAGAGCCACTAACAACCCAAGGGGAGGGCGACATCCTTCAACGCTGGTGCCTCCGTGAAGGGAGGAGTGTATCCGGCTAACAATGGCCTGTCAGCGCTAGCCGCCCTGTCCCCGTGCATTCAAAGGTGACATCAGCGGCAACGCAGTGACACACAGCAGCGTTTTTCAGAGAGCGCTGAAAGCTGTGTAGAACTAAAACTCCATTGTTTCTGCGAAGTGACAGGTCATTAGAGATGCAGGGCTGATAAATGTGAAGACCTACACGCGCAAAAACACACTCGCATGCATACACATGCTGTGGATACACACGCTGCAATTAAATGATGAATAAGAATATTTTTCACCAGACTTAGTGAGTTTTAAATCTAGAAATCTTAATTATTCATTAAGTCAATTAATAATGCATAGAAATGTTCAAGTTTATGATTCATGATTCATTTAGTTAACCATCCAGGAAGCAATGAAACAAAAGTTTAAATGCTAATGCCCTGTGAAAAGTGCAACAGGTGGCTAATCAGGAGCCTGTTTGATACAAAGCCACTGGTTTGCCTTTAGCTGTCTAAGCTTTGTCAGCACAAAAAGTCCCAAATGTAACTTGCCAATGTGGTGGTTGACCAAATGCAAATGTGCTTTTTTCTGGGTGTTAATGTCCGGCACTGCGTGCACTTGCAGACACACACACATATGGAGGTAAGTAGGGAAGTCGGAGCAATTGGTTAAATAGCCCGTGCATGACTCAGGTGACTTAATAGGACTATGGCAGAGAGGCACATGCTCAGATGTGTGACTTGACCCTATGAGGCGAGACAGTAGGTGAAATCAGATTGGCTAGATCAGAGGCTCCAGGCGACTCCTGCATAATCTGAATGACAGATAATCTGGATACCAGGAAAGATTAGGGGCCCAAACTCAGGGAGGGTGGGAGTTGATAAACAGTCATTAAATAAAAGATCTCAAATCAGACTCATACATGACTTGGCACCTGTTGGTGCACACAACAACATTCTTAAAAAAGGACATTATAATGTTGATTTTCACCATGCTAAAGTCTTGTATATGTCAAGATCCAGTGAAAAATCAACCTGCGTGATCATCAAACTGCAACGCTGTCTCTAAAGAACACTTACAGTGAGTGAATAGAAAATGCCAAGATATGAAGATGTTACAGTGTGTGTTTTCTTGAATACACCATCACCTCCTCTACCACATGTAATTGCTTTGTCCTCAGGCAGACGTGTGAGGTCTTGACAGCTGAAACCTGGCAACCTTGTCGCTCCAACAACAGACTCTAATGAAGCCTGCATACAGAACCAGAATGTGAAAGATACACCTGCTGTGTGTGTGTGTGTGTGTGTGTGTGTGTGTGTGTGTGTGTGTGTGTGTGTGTGTGTGTGTGTATGTGTGTCAGTTCTCTATTACACATAAATTTGCAGGGTACAGCAGTATTTGTTAGATCCCCTGTCATCCTGGTGTTACCTCTTGACTATTGGTAACAGAAAAGCTTTCTCTGGAATTTTACTGCTGCAGTTATTGGAAAAAGCTGTGGATCTTAAAACAGCAATGCAAAATCAAGTATGAGCACCAGACAGGGAAACAGAGCGATAGAGATGCAGAGGAAGAAGTGCAGAGGGAGTGCACAGTTGAGAGGAAACGACAAGAAGAAAAATGGTGTGAAAATAGCGTCTGAGAGGGAGACACATTCCAGGCAATCTCTCAAAGGCCCCGGAAAAACTGTGGCATGCCATTATCACCATCATCATCATCACCACCGTCCTCATGGTGGCTGTAATCATTCTCGTTTTTTCTTCAGTTATCCTCACTGCCACCTTCAGAAATATCACTTGCAGTGTCAGGCAGAGGCTGTTGTCTCTATCTGCCTCATTTGAATAGTATTTTCAGAGCAAAAAAAAAAAAAAAAACACAGCACTGAACTGTCTCACCTTCCAAAACAGATACATCATATTTTCACAGAAGGCAGTAAAAGCAATGCAGGCCCAATTCCCCACAGTTTCGAAGACAGGGGCTGTATTTCAGCTAGACTCATCAATATGCAAAACATCAGAGCATTGCTTGCCACAAGAATATTCCCTCCACTGCATACTCTGCAAATGTGCACAAACATCATCACATTTTGTGTTTTTTTTTTTTTTTTTTTAAACGCGCTTCGATTGGCAAGAAAAAGTATGCAAATCTTGTGCAAACATAATCACATTTTGATGAAAAGCACTGGGATTCAAAGCCCTAAATTGCCCTATGTGATTTTAATACTCTGCAGGCAATTGTCAAACCAAAGAGGCACAGAAAAAAAAGAAGACTCTAGGGCTGAAATCAATGCGCTACCTTTTATTTGGGAAGAAGTGAACAAACTCCCAACACTGGATTACATTTCAAAGCAAGAGCCTAGAGCTTTTCAGTTGTGGAGCATGTATAGTGTGGGAGAAAGGTGTTGTAGCGTGGGAGAGAGGCATAATCACTATGACCTACAGTAGGGTAGATGTAGGTTAAGTTAGTCCCTCTCTCTGCCTGCAGTGCTCGCTCTGCCTTTCTCTTTCTCAAGTCTGTTCCCTGGGCTGTCTTTCCTGGGTTGTTAAATCCCTGCTCCTTTAATCTCCTTACTCAGCTACATCCTCTTTAAAGATGCAGAACCACAGGAGAGACGTGGGATACGTCAACTGGGGACTGGTGCGGGGCGAGGCGGGGCAGGACAAGTGGAACGGGGGTGTTTGAGTTGGGGTTAGTGAGAGAAGTTGTACTGGTTTTAAAAAAATATAGTTTTTGGCTAAATGTGATAATCAGAGCTCACTATACTCTACAATCTTTAAGTAGTGCTCAGCATCCATTATTGGCAGTGTGCTTCCCATGCACATCAACAGTGATAACAATATTCAATGGAACCCCACTGTGACACTCTATTGACTCCATATGAGTCTTTTTCAGTTTAACACAGCTGCAGTCAGTGCAGAAAACAAGCATGTGCAAAGATCCGAAACACAGTAACCATCAATCTATCTGCATATCTACAACATGTATGAGTCTCACACACATCCCCCACTCTTCAGCACTGATTTTGCATCAATATCATCAAAAACCATTCCACTCTGCTTCCCTCACCGAGCACTGTTGTGCAGCAATGTCTATCAATCATCTACATGCTGTAACACACAGCAGCAACATTTCAATAAGGGTGCATCACCTGAGACTCAGGGAGATGAAAGTAATCCATTAAAAAATGGATCATGGTTGTCCTGTGTGCCACATGCTGTATGAGGAGACGGCTCTACTGTAGATTTCTGGGTCATCTTCCAGTGTATGTATCTTAGAAGTTAAGCTACGTGGAGTCCAATACGTCAGATAACAAATTTATGAGACAGCCAAAGTGTGTCATCTGGAAGCATTGTAGACCTGTGCAAGTCAATTAAGCATGAGAATATGCCGGTGTCTGAACTAGATCCTCAAAGCTTTTATTTTAGGATGCGCTGATTTGAAATATTCCCTAAAATATACAAAGTTATCACACCGTTCAGTCTGCATTTGCCACAAATGATGAACTGAAACCACACGTGTGATTACATCTGACTGATCGTGAGAGTTCACACAGCACAGCAGCACCAACAGCGTGCACTAATTCACCACCAAACATCATGATAGTCCATATGTAATACAAAGGATCAAATATAATCTCTAATTAGTGGTTTAGTTGTACCTGTTTCCCAGAAGTAGACAGACTTCCAATCGTCTGTCTGCGTGTGAGCCTTCCAGAAACCACAGAACAGCAGCAATGTCACCAAAAGGTACCAGCTCCCCTCTGTCCTTTTTCGGAGGGTCCCTGCTGCACCCCTCCACCCCAGCCCCATGGTCCGCCACAGGATAAAAGTAAATCCACTCAGCTCAGAAGGTCAGCGGAGGCAGTGAAGCAAAAAAAAAATTACAACAACAACAAAAAAAAAAAAACACACTAGTCCAAAAGGCAACGAGAAGTGAAGTGTGCTGTGAGTGGAGGTGTGAGTAAGTGTGTGGGATTGTAAGAGAGGGAGAAAAATTGAGGAGTGTGTGCAGTGTGTGTTATCAGTCCTGCAGGAGTTGAGGTCCAGTACTTGGTCTTGTGAAGGACAGAGAGAGAGAGAGACAGAGAGAGACAGAGAGAGAGAGAGAGAGAGAGAGAGAGAGAGAGAGAGAGAGTAGTTTTCTCCTTTTTTTTTTTTCCTTTTGCTCCCAACTTGGCAGGATGGTCCCAGAGGGAGGCCGTCAGTGTCGGGGGCTGAGCTGCAGATGGATGGTACAGTCTTCCTCCTCCATCGTTTCCGCTTCCACTGTTGCCGTTGCTGCCTCTGTCCTCTGGCTGTGGAGCAGTGACAGTGGGCGAGTGTCTGCAGTGTTGTTCGCCTCCCTCCCTCTCGCTTGCTCTCTCTCTCTCTCTCTCTCTCTCCCTCTCTCACTCACTCACTCACACTCTCTCTCTCTCTCTCTCTCTCTCTCTCCCTCTCCGTCTCAGTCTCCGATTCGCTCACTCATTTGCTCTTCTCCCTGTTCCACCCCGCTCTTGCTCTCTCTTTTTCTACTCCTGGCTTTTTTTCTATTTTTCTCTCCTGCCCTCACCTTCTCTTTGTTGCTCTCATTTTATCTTTATTATTACACTCTGCATCTCTCACATACTCACTTCTTACTTTCTCTCCCTCTATCCAGCCTTTTCTCTCCCCTTTTTCCCCCCCTTTCTCCCGCCTAGGGCATGAGGACGGATACTCCCCCCCTCTCCCCTCCTCCACCACTCGTCCTCCACTGGCAGTGCTGGGAAGGCGACTGGAGACCAGCAGTGCTCACACTGGTCTGAGGAGCTCCCATAAGCACTGCTTCCAGGATCAGAGAGGCAGAGACACAAGCAGGGCTTAATGCAGAGCGGGAGAAAGTGGGGGGGGGTGTGTTGATGGGGGAAGCAAAGGAGGAGCAAAACACTAAGGCAGAGAGCGCGAGAAAGAGATGAGGGAGAGGGGGGTTTATGCTGGTGAGAAAGGGGTGTGAAAGTGCAATGATGGAATGGAAGAAGTGGAAATGAGGGCTTACAGTGATAGTATGATATTCTCATAGAAAAAAATATATAATGGCTGTGATATTCTAGTTCAGTTGCTCAAACCTGATGCAGGTGCGTTGACAGAAATTAGTTGAAATACATTTTGGCTTATTTACATCTAGGAATGAGTTTAAGAGGCTTTAACTAGACAGTGAGTAGCTGACACGTTCCTTATTACAGCAGCAATCTTTGACCTCCAGTAATTATCCATCTCAAAATCCTGTAGTGGGTGAGGCGTTTCATGTCACGGTGGTTTGTTTGGAAAGAGACAAAGAAAGAATATTTAGCATAGATGGGGAAACCCACCGTGGCTGAGTAGATAAAGAAAAGAGTTCCACTGTGAGGAAATACTTCCATCCAGGAGAAGATTTATCTTAGTATAGTGTTTGACTGACATGACATTTTTTCTAACAAAGCAGAAAATGCTACAGACTTGGCTGCATAGTGTCAAATATGTCAGGGGATCTCATAGGTTACCACTTTAAAGAAAGTCAGTGGAAGTCTGGATTGCTGATTATAAAAAGATAAGGCTGCCATTATAATTTTTCTGACCTCTCTAAGCCGTCTGTGGCACTCCACCCCAAGCCCCTTTGTTCCTACTGAAGATGTGACTCTTTAGAGAGAGGTCACAAACATACCTTCAGTGTTATCTTTTAAACAGGAAAAGCTTTTTTTTCCTAAAATAACAGGGAACTGTAGTTTTTAGCAAATGTAACTGAAACACAAGTAAATAGTAAGAATGGGCATTTTCAGTAATTTCAATATTTGAGTACTCTCATTAGCTTATGAGCGAGTACTTGATTACTCGTAAATTATATATATATTTTTTTTTACTGTAAAAAAAGATATATGGGTCCGTGCATTAATACACATATGGTGCATTAGTGTGTATTTGCAGCAGCAGGATGGTGTCTATGACTCAGACTAAACATATAGTACTTATGTTCATAGTGATAAATGGTAAATGGACGGCTCTTATATAGCAATTTTCTATTCTTATCAACTACTCAAAGTGCTTTACTCTACGAGCCACATTCAGCCATCCACTGGCACATTCACACAGGGCTTTCCCTCTTCATACAGCCCTTCTTTATCACACACAAGGCTCACACACTGATGGTACATTGGGGTTCAGTATCTCGCCCAAGGAGCCAGGAAATCAAACCTGCCGCCCAACGTCAGTGAAGGAACATCATAGCGCAACACAGTGGAATGAGCAATATTAGTCTCTGGCTACAACAAACGATACTTGTTGGTTTATGGATATACTTGGATCAATTCATTGCTGATTTGATGTTTTCATAGGATTTGAAAAAAGAAAAATATACAATACAGCCAGCCTGACTCATATGGCAACATTGGGTATAGTGCATTAAAGCAGAAAGAAGATTATATACAGCTGAGACAGTGTCTAACATATCGACAGTGGGTTGAGAGTGACTCTAAATGGTGGATGAGATTGCCGTTAAATCTCGAGCACACAACCTTCAATCGAGGAGACAGCTAGATTAGAGGAAGGACAGAGCAGGTGGAATTCATTTGCGTTTAATGTTTCTGTGTTGTCTCAGCTGTTCTGTCTGCAGTCCTGACCGACCAGCCGGGCTAAGGTCGTGTCGGGACATCTGACTGGCAGGCTCTGAGGTTGGCAGAGTCAGCCTGTCATACCAAGTTTTAGTTTTTTGTCTGCACTTGGACGAGGCAGATGAAGGGATGCAGAAGCCTGGTTAGTGCCAGAAAAGACTGAAAGGAAGCCAACTGTTGTGATACTATTTCTCCTTTGCCTTTTTGCAATAATCAGAGGAGAAGCACAGAATTGGTTTGAACAGTTAAAGATAACAAGTAAAGCCAGAACCAGAACCTGGTTGCTACGTTAATGCAAGAACATTCTCAAAAGTCACCGTCAAGAGTCACAGTGACCAGATCAACATACAAACTATTTTATACCACAAGATGTTGAGACTTGAATGGTTTGTGCATCGTGATGGCCGCGGTCGAATGTTATTGTTTCATTGAGACGAATCATCAGAATCAGCAGCTAAATCATTGGACCGGAGCAAGAACCATGAAGCAGCATCTACAGCAGGCAGACTGAAATGAAAGGACTACAAATAGCCTTGGATACTACACACATGCAACCAAGCTTTGTGTTGGGGCTTGACCTTGACCTTATTTACTTGTTGCTATGTATCTGTGGACGTCTTCGAGCACACTTAACCTTACCATCTGAAACTGTTTCAGCCAGGCTCAGCTGTACTGGTTTCTACTCCATGTTTGTGCTTTTACACAAATGAAGCTCCCAAAGTTATTTGGAGTTTGAAGATATTTTGATGCATATTGTGAGGTTTATTTGATGCTATCACACTCACTCATACGCTGCTGCATTTTTGCCCACATTATCTATTTCTCCAGTAAGATTTAGCAGAGAGCAGTAAACCCAAATGAAGACTCAAATAAATCCTCTTTAGAAACTTACAGTGACATCACTAACGCTGTCTCCGTATTGTTTGCGCCATCAATCCCAAGAAATCATTATCAGGTAACTGCTCACAGCACAGAGTCTATTAACCCAGCCAGTCTGTTATATCTAAAGTAACAGATTGCATTTGACACTATGCAGCGATGAACATGAGAGTATTGGTTATTTTTATTTTCATTAGCATAAGCATTCGCAGGAAAAAGCTTATACAAGGAGCCACTGACCAACTATGGAACCTCGCACATTCAAGAGGAGAGTTTAATGGTGAAAAAGCTCTCACAAGTTTCACAAGCATTCGTCTGTCCAGTCCACATGTTTTTTGTGGATTTGCGGTGTCTTGTGTGGGGTATTGAAGGAATATGGGGCTATAACAGATTCCAAGAGCGGTGTCTCGCATTAGAAGTTTTCTCTCTTTGGGTTTTAGGCGCTGCCAGGGTCGCGTCTGGACACAGATTTCATGATTTTCATGGACAGGATCTTAAGGCGTAGCAAAGGAGTAGAGAGCATACAGTTTAGGGATCTCATTATCGCAAGTCTACTTTTTGCCTATGATCTAATTCAGTTGACTTCATCCGAATATAACCTC
Organism: Seriola dumerili; assembly: GCF_002260705.1. NCBI lineage: Eukaryota > Metazoa > Chordata > Actinopteri > Carangiformes > Carangidae > Seriola > Seriola dumerili. The sequence goes on from NW_019174347.1 coordinate 145,022, forward strand.
AAGAGCGCACTGGGGCTGTTATGAGCCGGGATGAGGGTCAGCACCTGCAAATCTGAGGCCATGGTCATCTGGCGGAAAATGATTCGATTGGGCACGAGTTGCTGCCTCCACTGAAGGAGCGTAAGGGTCACTTTATGCTCGATCAAAACTAGTTTGCGAGACACGCTGTCCGACCAGATCAGCAATCAAAAGCGTTTATAATGTTCTGTTCCATACTCAGAGACTGGGGCGAAAAGTCGGCTACCATAGAGAGCGGAGGAGACTTGATGTTGTTTAAATTTAGGATTAACAGTGTGAATTTTCCAACAGTGTGTCCAGGAAGGAAGTCACACAGTTGTTCACATGTGAAAAGTGAAAGAAATAGCTGTGTCAAAAATGAAAAAAAGAGTTTGAGAGAGAAGTTAAAATCTCGGCTCCTTTCTCTCCTCCACACAGCCGGTCAATCCCCGTGTGAAAGCGGTATGAATACCAGATTGTCTGTTTCAGAAAGTTATAGAAGTGAGGGGTCACAGTTTCCCCTAATGTGATGTTAGACAGGTTTGGTGGAAGGGGTTTCTGAAGTTATTCCAGCATCAGACAAGCAGTTCTGACAGAGTGCACTGGGCCCTTATGTATTTCAGAATCTTCACAAGTGAGTGTAAGATGATATGGATAGGCTGAGTGGTGCAGAATCTGCCATGTAGTGAAGTGATGCAGGCATAGTAGAGGACTGGCATGGTTAAAAAAAGCTAAGTGATCCAAGGCCAGCCGATCTACGTCCTTATCCCCCCCCATGAGTTCTGGAAAGTGACTGAAAGAATATGATCACGGACAGAAGCGTCTGAAATGAATTTCCCTTGCAGGATGTCTGGGCACAGAGGACAGGGAAAGATCCCCTGGCATTTGGAAGGAGCTTGGAATAAAATGATTGAAAAAAGCCAGCTGAGATAGTTCATTCATCTGTTCAGATTGTACAATCTGTCCTTTTCCAGATGTCTCCTCTCCCCGTGGAGGTATCCCAGGCATATAGAACTTGGAGGGGACCCAGAGCAGTCCTGGAACATGCTGGAGGGATGAAATATCTAACCTGGTTTAGCAGGAACGCCTTAAGATCACAAGAAGAAGCTGGAGGACGTAGTTGAGGAGAGGGAACTTCGGGCTATCTTAGCCTGCTGCCACAACCAGTGGTGCAGTGTTATTTTCTTAAGTAAGAGAGCACACCTATGATGCATGCGCATGTGTGTACGTGCACGGTGAAGTTATGTAAGCACTGTTCCTTTCGTGGAAAGTTTACATACATTAATCAGCTACGACTGACTTTATGAAAAGTTTCATCATGTTGAGAATTTACGCGGTTCAGCTAAGTAGTATCAGACGATGTCATGGATGTAGTAGGTTGTAGTTAGCGTGGCATTATGTAACACAGGCCAATGAACACAAGTGGTTTGTGCTTTGAATGATTTCATTGACTTACTTGTGCCGAGCAAATGAAGCCACTTTGGAAACATCCATTCTGAGGAAAGGTTGCAATGCAGGCAGAGGTCAAGCTCATCTAATAGCCTAGGCTGTTAAAATGAAGCTAAGCTAGCAGGCACTGCGGCTGCAGCACAAGCTGTCCAAGTTTAATAGATTGGCTTTGTCATGTTTCAAAAGCTTCACAAATAAAGAAACCGTCAGAACCGGCGGCTACCAACAACTTTTAAGGTAGAATAGGAAAGGTAATAATAATAAGGTAGCGTTGCTCCGGTGTGCTCTGGCAGCAGTACACCTTGAGCCACAACACCTGTGTTGCCACCATCTTTGCTGACTTCGTCTAGACCAGTGATGAGGCTTTTACTGCAACTATGCTTCTATGCTGTCAAATCAAAATAAGCTTTACCTTGTAAAACTTGTACAGAAATTATATCACAGGGATGAAAGTCAAAAAGATCTTACAAGAGAGAATGTAAGTGACGATATCACGTCTGTAACTTTAGACTGATAAAACAGTCTAGACTTGTTTGACTACAAGATCTATCCACACAACAGCTGTTTCTCATTGGGGACGCATGTTCACATTATTATGTAATATAAAAATATGGTATGATTTGGAGCAGAAAATTGTTTAGTTGACTGACAGACCCAACTGCTTTCAGTTAAAGAATGGAAATTTTGATCCTATATGCTGTATTAAGTGTAGAGACTTCATCGTACTCAGTTTATTTAAAAGCCAAAAATACCTTCATATTTCAGTCAGTCTATACGACTTGACAGCTTAACAATAGCGTTAAAGTGTCAGCTAATGACGTAGTGTCTGGATGTCACTGTCTTTGCCATTAAATGTCAACTGTGAGGAGCGCGCTGGATTCAGTTAGACAGACAGAAAAAAGCAGATAAGACTGGGCAGATGTGGGTGGAACTGGCAGGATGAAAAGTCAACACCAGCCACCACCTAAATACTGGTGGGCTTATCTTTATCAGTAGATGACAAATGAGTCTACTCTACAAATCAGCTTTGCCACTTATCTAATCACCAATTGAATACCCTTCAATCAAAAAAATCTAATTTGTAAAATAGTTAAAGGAGCAGCCACTATCTCCTGTGGAGAAAAGCTCTGTCCTTAGAACAGAGTCAGATACAGCAGCTGAGCAGTATGACAACACCTTCCCCTGATCCATATCAAAACACAATCAACACTTGGCATCAGTGAGCTGGCAAGAATAGATCTGAACGATTTGGGATGTCACACCATTATCTGGATGCCAGCTTCTGTAACACTTTTTTTTAATGATTGATTTGCATTTAAAAAAAACACATCATGTGTCCTTAGTTCATTTGCAATTAGCTTTTCGATCATGAGTAATTACTGGCAAGTAGATGTCAATATGTGTTGGTCTCCTAATACACAGATGTCTTTATACTGTGGGATACTTTGCTCAGAGGTTACGATACAGTTTTTGCATGTTTTGATAATGGAGAATGAGTAGATGTCCTGAATTTAATGCTTAGTTAAATTTAATATTTAACTAGTTAATTGAAGTTTGTGTGGAAAAACCATATCTGAAAAAAAATATTATTCTAAGCCGAGTGTTTTTATAAGCCTTATGGTTGGAGGGAATCTTAAACTGTACCTTTACTTTTCCTTCTCCTTGTCCTAGTCCTATATACTTCATTAAATTGCATTTAGCACAACTGAACAGACAGATGGACGGTGAGGAGCATTATGCTGCCGGAGTGGTTTGAGCTGCTTCTATTGACATTCTGACACTATTCTTTTTAACTGATCTGCAATGGACAAGACTGCCCTCTGTGTGATCTTCAAACTTTAAGAAAATGCTAAACTTATTCTTAAAAACTCTGCTAATTATTCAGCGTAAACAACACTTTCTCCATACAGTAAAATATCTCCGCTGTTAATAATTTGCATAAATCTTTTTTTAGTTACATGTGACTTCATGTGTGTTATATAGTCCATATGTGGGCTTGTTAGTATGGTGCCTATTTTCACAACATGTACTTTGCTTCAGATTCACATGTCAGTTGTTCTCATTAGTACAAACTGCATATACATGAGATTTCATACTGTGAATGTGTTAATGCTCCTGTATTCTCTACTGTGGTTTCTGCTTTGGCTGTTTGTTTTTTTTTTCCTTTTGTGTTGTATGTTGCCACATTTTATATCATCCAGATTCGATTTAAACAGTCTATGTGGTCCTTTGAGAGATGCTTCATATAGAACAATCACTTTAAATCCATTCATGTAAATAATTTAGACTCATCCATATCAAACGTTTATTCTGAGGTTTTTTTTTTCTTTTTGCATTTCCCCTGGGCTTCATTCATGCATCATTGTACCTTATCTCAGGTGCTGTAAGTTCTCGGTATTCAATTCATCATTAATGTTTAGCTTGTTAGGGTTATGTTTAATTATTCTAAAGTGTTGCCCTACGCTGCTGTGCTCCTCTGAGTGGGTGCTTATCAGGGAGTCGGGGTTTCTTTACTAATAATTAAAGAAAGTGCAAGGTTAAATTTGCTTGCTGCTGTAAAGCTGGATGTGAATGGCTTAGCCAGCAGTTTGATGAAAAGCAGACTCAGTAGATGTGGAAAAAATAGAAGATGATTGAGATAATGACAGAGGAAACACAATCACTCAACAAGAGATTGCAACTATTAAAACTGATTAATCAAACGCAACGAATCAACAAAAAAACATTACAGCACTCCATGTAGTGAATTATAAATCAGAACTCAAGGAGTTCCTGCAGCATGTTATCTGGTAATCACAGCAGAGCAACACAAAGACCAGGTCCCTAAAGCAGGATGAAGAGCCCTGCCATCTTCAGATCTGATTTGTTAGCTGATAGAGTGGACTGTTTTAGCAAATCAACTAGCAAAACTATTATTGCTTTGTGATTACTTTGTTTCTAAATTAAAAATCCACCGAATCCAAGTGATTTGTTCAGACACTTCATTTATCTGACCATCAGTCCAAACCCCAAAGATATTCATTTTATCATCATATAAGAAAAAGAAAAGCATAAAAAATAAAAAGCTATAAATTGAGAGACTGAAACGAGCATTTGATATTTTGGCATGAAAATAACAGGAACAATTATTTGATAATCAAAATAGTTGGCAATTAACAAATAAAAGCCTGGTTCTGTAATAAATTAAAGCCTCATGTTGTGATAACTGTTTCTAAAATTAAAAATCCACCATGTGATAAATCTGACAGCGTCATAGTTTGAAAATGATTGATGGCAACACATTATGAAAAATTAGACTCCTTTTAAAATGACACAAGATGAAAGGTAATGCCCTCAAGTCTTTGTTGTCTTAGAGATACTGAATATCAAAAATGTCACAAGTTGATATTAGAGATATTAATATCACCTTGTGATATTTTTCTAAAATAAGTAAGCCTTTTAGAACTGATGATTAAAGCTGACTCCGAGCCTCGGTTGCTTGAAGGTTACTGGTTTAATACACGTGCTCTGCAGTTGTGCAGATGACTGACATCAGAGCATTATTATTGTGAATGTGGTGTGGCTTACATGCACAGACAGGGTGTAGTTATTGGCTAATAAAAATTGCATTCAGGTTGTGGAAATAAGTCTTCCAGCTGCTACTTTACAGAATTGTCCTGTCTGTCAGAGGTTCTTCATCCACAGACTCCACAGTTTAAAGTTGTGAAAGCAGCCACCACCGTGGTGTTTTTCAAAAGTACAGCAATTACTGCTCCACTACTGTCTCCATGATTTGCTGACACTAAAATGTGCCTGTGCTAAGAAGGCGTTCACAGCCATCAAAATATTTGTTTTATTGTCATTATATTTGGGTCAGAATGACGTGAGGTGATCACAATGACAAAGTCTGCAGCATTGCAAAGAGTTGTCAGTTTTGTCTTCACCTTGCACCCTTTGAAATACAACACATGGAGTTCAAAATTGTTTCTCCTATAGAGAAGGGAACATAAATCAAGTTTCTACCTTCTAATTTATGCAAGATATTCAATAAACTATCCAGCTTTATTAGTCAGACTTTTTATAATAATGATATAGTTTTTTATTGATAAGTTACTGAACTCCAGTACAATAATAATCAGCTGGGGCTGCAACCAAAGATTAAAGATTCTCCATTAATCAATTAATCAGAAAATAGTAAAAAATGACCATCAAATTTTCCCAGAGCCCGTGGGGGCTTTTTCAAATCCATTATTTTATCTGACCATTGGTCCAAAACCCAAAAGCATTTAGTTTACTGTCATACACAGATACGAAACACAGAAGCAAAGAAACACAGAAATAAATCCTTTCATTTGAGTAGCTAAAAATACATTTCTTCTTAATTTGCGTATAAAAAAAAAACTGAATGGAAATGCAAAGAATAAATCTAAAAACATCTTGAAATATCACAGAAAAGGTTTTGCCCTTGACTGAGGTGAAAAAGTTGGTGTATCGACTTGGCAATAAATCATGACGTATATGAATCAGATCTGTGAGGAGCGATGGATATACTGTTACAGAAATATATCCCATATGCTCTACATTGTTTCCATCGTTTCAGGTTTGACTGGTACTCTTTTAATAAATCATCTTTTTGCACCCTCTTTGAATTGCGCCATCTGTTCACCACGATGAACCAACTCACTAATATTCATACATGCCAGTGTTGCATCGTACATGTTGTTCTATTAAAAATTCATTTGTAAATATGTAAAAAAAGAAAACTGTCATGCTTGTGTAAGTGAAGCATCTTCATTGGGTTTATTACAATGGAAATATTAGTTCATCCTCAATATTCAAAACAATTAATGACATTTATACTCACTGACTCAGAGCCAAGTTTAGTAGAGAGGAAATCCAGAACAGCTTCTCAGTGTGTGTGTAATCAAACAGACATCAAATTACATTTCTCACTAGAATGAAACTAAAAAAACAAAATTGCAATGAGATGGTCACTTAGCCAAAACATTACCCGCAATGCACATGTTTTATACTTCAGGTGTGAAGAGTCATACATGTCTGCCACTTTGTACAAGCAATAACAGACCTAATCGCTAATTGTTGGAGTTAATTAACTGTATCAGTGCCACACAAGTTTGAAGTCAACTGTGCTGTATCACAGTATCAGTGTGACTAAATGAGAAAATGGCTGCCAGCCCCTGAACCAGGTGCCACTGCCGTATTCTGCTCTATTGATTAGAGCAGTAGAGGAGGATTGAAGAATGAAGAGCGAAGTCATCACAGCAATGTCACAGAAGGCCAAACACCATTTCAAGGTAAACTGACCATAATCACAAAAACATATACAATTTGTTTTTCACACAGCAAATAGACTACAATTCCCTGGCATAAGATGACAGACCAAAAAAATCTATTTGTGGACTTAGCAAGATGTTCTTGAACGACTACAGTGTAATTAAAATGTGGAGAGAAAGTTGTATTTTTTGGACAACAAATGATGGTTTTATTCAAGCAGCAACCTCCGAGGCTGAAACATGAAGCCAACACTGAAGTGCCAATAACTGCAGTTCCTCGAATGGCCACTTGGGGCTGCCTCCAAGAGCTAGTCAATCCCCATAGACTCCCATGTTAAAATGACCAACTTTACTGAAGAAATAAAGATGTTTACAGCCTGGTAAATTATAGTTTGGTCTCTACAGCTAATTTGCTAATTTATCTATAATTCACACATGTAAATTTAATAAAGGCTTATAGTTCTGCATAGTTAAGGGCATAGCTGCTTTGAGTGACAGGTGGGTGAGCGAATGTTTGCCACAAACCAATATGCGCTGAAGTCTCGGCTTCATTCGTGCCCCAGCTCTTTGCCCATTTTTGTATTAGCTAGGAGTTAGGCGGAGTCAGGCACCGCCAAGATGGCAACAGCGGAGCAAGTCACTCAGAGCCTCAAAACCTATGGGTGACGTCACAGAGGCTGCATACATCTTTATTTACAGTCTTTGGTTTTAATCCGTAATAACTGATTAATTGGCCACTTGCGGGCTGTGGAAACAAGTTATGAACATCAGACTGACATAGCATCACTTTTTAAGTGAATATGCTGAATGCATGAGCACATAGTTGCTTATTTTCAAATTCAACAGTTATGAAGCAACATTATCATTCATTTACAGTCATGTTTCTGGTTACCTGGTGAATTTCAGTTTGATAATCACTGTATTTTAGCTCTGTTTTTGGTCTCTAAAAACTCCTGAGAAAGATATCTGGCTCTTTAGCTGCTAAATTCTACAATATGTTCACCAGCTGTTCTCTAACGGTGTCTGTCTGCTGTTTAGTGCTGAACCGGTAGGGTACACTGGTTTTCTAGAGCTTTTCTCTCACAACAGCTGCCTGCTGCAGCTGAAACCGACACCATGGGAGAGGCAAGAGTAAACCGAAATAATAAAGTTGCAAGGCTCTGTGAAGCTGAGGGGAAATATAAAGATTAGGGTCATAATTCTCTGTAGGTTCATCAGTACGAGGGACTCCTTTCGCATTGTTTTTATATTGATATGTTTATAATAATAATGTATCAAATGACAATTATAAGCACAAAGTCAAAAGGCTATTAATTATAAATAATACATAAATATAAATATAAAATATAAAATAATATATAAATTATCATAAAAGGCAACTACCCAGTACAAACAAACATTATAGTAATGATTTATACTGTTCTTCTTCTTAGTATTATTATTAATATTATTATTATGTATTACGGTTCAGGGTTGATTTCCTGCAGGTGACAACATGACTCACAAAGCAAAGGACAATGACAGTGACATCAATGCTCAAGTCAAGCAGAGCAGCAAGCCCAGGATTCTCTACAGACAACGATTGAAAGTGGGTCTCGGGAGGATGACTCATGTGGTGGTGAGGGGACATGATGCCACAACAGCACTCTGAGGACTCAAGTCAAAACATACCCTCACACTGGTGCCTTATAGAAGTGGTGACCGTGCTCCAGTATATGCTGCAGAGCATGAATGCACCTCCTTGTGACACAATGAGATCAGTGTGTTTTGCCACAGTGAAAGAGGGAATAGAGCCCTGGGATCTGTACAAGAACATTCCCCATGACTATCCTAAACTTAGTTTGTTTGAGGTGATTTACTTTGCACAGTGATAAGACGATGAGGTGGAGGGATACAAACATAATAATGAAATATAATAACAAAGAAATCTGTGAGAGTTTATATCATATACAACCTCTGGCAGCATACTGCATACCACCTCCATAAAACCTCCTGCAATATGATTAACAGCTAAATGAAGCATGTCTCTCTTGGCAAGTTTAAACAAATAATGAATTTTATGGCAGAAGCAATAAAAACTGTCTTTGCTTTGTTTAGTCAAGATTTAATGGGTTTGTGAATCTGCTGGTTTGGTAGAAGACTAGTGCATATATTTACTCTTCATGATTTTATTATAGCATATATATATAATATGTAAGTTTGATTGTGTTTATATAAGTGACGATTGCATTTCAAGACAGAGGTACTTCCACACAACAATTAAAATTCAAGTGGGATCCAAAGGCCTGAGGACATTTTCCCCATTCACTTGAATGGGAATGAGAATGAATGCTCTCAGACCTGTGAGACTGTGTGTCCAGAGACATAATAAGGGAGGAGACAAACCACTTAAAGAATCCTGAGGAGAATAGTCAGTAACAAAGATGGCGGTTGTATGACACATCCCATCCATCCCCTGAAACAGCCAATCATCTGCTTTATATCAGCTGATATCAAGCCAATCCCAGTGACCATTGAAAGTGCAGTTATGGTGCTGCCCCCAATCATTTAGATAGCGGCCTAGTCTTGTTAGCCCAAAATAACTGCCTGAGGGTGTTTCCAAGATGGCTGCCGAGTGGCGAGACTTGCCTATAAGAACTTTGTTATGTCCCCAAGAGATGAGATGATTACCTCTTGTGCAACTCCAACTTGCACAGAGAAAAACTATTGTGTGTTGGCATTTAGGGCCATTCGTTGAGACAATGGTTCAGGTGCCGATGGGGTCTGGATAATTGGGTTCATTCCCATCATATTTGAAATGACGTTCACTGGACTGGACTGGACTTGCTGTGAGAGGGGTTATGCTATCATCTTAATTACATCAAATATCATTGTGGTAACCCTGAAGATGTTGTAAGGGTATTTGGGGAATTGAGTATGGTCAGTCTTAAGCAAGTCTTAATATATTAATAAAGTATGTTTTATTTTCCTATTTGTTCCCTATAATTATTTTGTCTTTTGTCTGTTTGTTATTAGTCATTCTGGCTTGTTATCATTCTAGTCTTTGTTTGAATGTTCTTAGATATTATTGCCTTTTTACTGCCTTAGTTGTTATTACTTCAGTTGTTTGGTATGCACTGGTGTTTATTGTCTGTACAGAATGTATTACTGGATGCGTCTGTCTGTCTGTCTGTCTGTCTGTCTGTCTGTCTGTCTGTCTGTCTGTCTGTCTGTCTGTCTGTCTGTCTGTAAGGGTGTAGATTAGAGATGGGCCCAGTTCAGAAATCTCTGTCAGAGATGTGGCTGTCTGGAACAGAAGACAAACTGTATTTGGTGTCTGTCATACTGATAAAAATGTGTCACCAGAGTTTGTTCTAAACATGAAAAGAAGATTGTCGAGATGGAAAGAAGATTGTGTAAAAAAATAATAATAAAAAAAAAGATTTAAAAAAAAAAAAGACAGTGAGTAAACTTCAGGCATTTTCTCACAGATTATAATGTGAATGAATAATATCTACAGAGTTATTTGGCACATAGGCGCTGATCTTGTCACTTCCCACAAACATGCACCATTACTGGGGAGTGATGATAATGTCCCCGCAGGGGAACTTAAACTCAGAGCCTACAGATGGAAGTCGGGACACAGGCGGGGCTTATTAAATGCTAGACAAACAGCAGTGATGGCAGTAACAGTACGAAGTGATTGCAGCAGTTACAGCAGAGTTTTACTTGAACCCCAAACAGCACATGTTCAGCATTGTTAAACAGGAACTGAGCTAAAGTCTAACTTTAGTTACATTTATCACTGTGTGGTTCTTCTGCATTTCAAAAATCTACATTTTCTGATGGTTTAATGCTCTTTGTTTTCTTCTGCATATAATATAACTAACTATCTGACCTTTAAAGGAAACATTAAAAGCGACCGATACAGTACGCTTGGTGACACTGAGTCCATGTGTTTTAGGAAGCATTCACAGAACAGATAGCCATCCAGCAAAGTTACCCAGTGCTGACACTATTTGACACACACTGTCAAAGTTCCTGTTAAGATAAGCTGTGAAGATTCACTGACCATGATCAGAAATGTTCCTGCTACTAATAATATAAGACAGAGTATTACTCAATCAAATCTTATTTAACAGGAAAACAATCCTATCTTGAGTGAGAATAGTGAGATACTGAGAGGAAGGTATAATCCTTCTCTTGGGTTCACAGAGTTAAGTTTCCGATTTCAGATTCAAACCACATAGACTGACAAACAATAACCAAGCACAGCTCTGCAACAATTAATTTCAGAAACACTATGATACTGACTTTTTTTAAGGCTTGTTAGAAGTGAGCGCTTCATAGCAACATCACTTGTAAGTCTTGCAGGTTGCCTGGAGCCCTGTTGTCAACTTGATCCTGACCCGGATAAGCAGCAGGGATATGGATAGATGGTTGGATAATACTACATTTCATTTATACAGCCCTTTTGGGGATTTACTGTATGTAAGTCCACAAAGTATAAAATTTAGATGTACTCTAAATCCCAGCTCTGTGTATTCAGCAGTTTAAATCTAAACTCAGGAAGCATAGCACGTATGCAGAACCTGAACAACAGTGCTATGTACGAGAACAATTCTGGACCTGAAATACAATCAGACATCCCACATTTCAACACAAAGATTGCAGTTAATGTCCAGTTAAAGCTGCAAGCCCTTTCCAGCAACAGGAAAAAGATTCTGAGTCAAACAGATTCAGGCTACACCCACCAATGGCCCATCAAATAGATCTAATACCGCAGTGATCAGGAGGAGGGAGGAAAGCGATGTTTGATTCGTTGACCACAATGTTATGAAACTGATTAAATGCTGCATTCTGTGAAATAGTCCCCATACGTCTTTGCTCACACAAGGCTGCTGTACTGACTGCCTGGGGTAAAAGTAAGCACCAAATTCACTAGGGACAGTTTCACAGCAAAGTACCCCACATTAAGATTAGCACAAACCGCAGTATTATCCAATGAGCCTGAGATGATTCAGCAGACCTGGGCTGACTAATATTTGCAAGGAAAGCATAATTTTGTGTGCTGGGAGGACTAAAGATGGAGGATTAGAGAGTCAAGATGAATCTGTTGTATGCTGTATCTCTCTGATCTACAGAGTTGTGTCTTATAGCCCCAGCGGGTAAACGTATAACTCTAAAGTGCAACTCTGTACCTTGTTTTCTCAAAATGGTGTTTAATGCAGTTAAGCCTGACCCTGTCCCACCTGCTTGCAGATGCTTCTACCTGGTCTATGTCTCGTTTTCACTTCAAACAGCCAGTAAAGAACAGACTTGCAGTAAATAACACTCCATATTAGCTTATCAACTTCATCCATATTTGGTTCACTTAAGACAAGATCTGATTAACAAACATTTGGATGCCAAACTCTCTCTGCAAGCCTCATCAAAGTAATCCAATCTCTGAGTGTGTGACTTGTAATCCATCCTAAAGAATCTTTAGGGAAGCACAAGGTAGGTAATGGCTTAATGAGATCAACCCTGAGGTCGGAGCACTTCTATGTCTTTACAGGAGTCTTCTGCAACACGGCTCACACATCCTGGCATGCCAACGGGGGAAAAAGAACTGCAGACATTTGAAAACATTTGACTAAAAGCCATATGGCAAGATAAATATTTACTCTGAGTTCAAATGCAAACCATCAGAATCTGTTGTAATATGCATGAGAGAGCAGGATGATGTGAACACTAATTCTCTATCGCTCTGACGGCAGTATGTATGCTATGCTATGGCAGCTAATGTCCTCTGCATCCTTCCTCTCTCTCTGTCACTCTCTCACACACCATTCTGATCCTACTTAAGCAGTAACTCAGACCATTACTTGTGTGTGTGACCTCTCATTTGTACCCATTTGAAAAAGTGCTTTGAATTAAATGGGTTTCGTATTGTACTTCTATAGAGTCGAGGGACTCACAAGGGATAGATTACGAGTCTACAGCCGCATTGCAAAAAAAAAAAAAAAACAACCAAAAAAAGGAAGTATTAGAAGAATTGAAATTTTGACCTGATGATGGCGTTCAGTGAAAAGTCAGAAGTTCATAAAGACCGTGGATGTCTGCACAAAATTTCACAGCGATCCATCCGAGAATTGTCAAGACATTTCACTGTCAACCACAAATGTCAACCTTGTGGTGGCGCTAAAGGAAAAGTCAGACGACCACCAAAGTCATTATGATTCAGTCTCCGTAAATATCTGTTCACGGCAACAGCATGCCCAAAAAGAATGGCCGAGAACAAAGCATAAGAGGCTGTGATATTCTGACTTTTACTCTCTAGTAAGTCAAGCCCTAAAAACCCTGGATCATACACTTCCCATAATGCAACCAACAGAATCTTGGTTGTGTCCATATCCATAAAAGTCACCAAAGCTCTTCTAAAGTAATTTTTTTTCAACTTTCTAGCTGTGAACTCTGCGGTCTAAAAGCTTCAACACTGTTCAGTCCTCTCTGTCCTGCTCTTATTACAGACACGTTTGAACGAGCCTCGGCTAGCTGAGGTGTGGTACCAAGGCGATTGTCAACGGCCTATGGGAAACAGTGTTCGTAAAAAGTCAGCAAAAAACAGAAATATTGAAAAATATTACTGTCACACAACAGACATATGGAGTCAACCACATTTGTGATTTTGAATGTGTTGTTGTTTTTTTTTTAGTTCTGGAGCGTAATCCAGAAGTTCCAATTTTGCATTGGCTCACTTATACAACACTGGCTGTGTCGTACTCTCCTTGACTGATGAACTGACCTTTATCTGTTAAATCAATGGAGTCCTCTATTTAATACTTGAAAGACACATCCACAATGGACCTAGATGGACCTAGATGGACATTATCATCAGATATCATCCCGTCTACGTCTCGTTTTTCACTCACGTTTACAAGTCGTTTAAATATTAACGCAGACTGCCATATCCGCATATATTAAACATCAGAATGCTTCCTGAGACCATCTCAAGTGTGGTCTCTTTCATGCACACACAGGACACCCGAGCTGTGCCCCAGCTGCATACGACATACTATTTATAACCAAGTTTTAACTACATAGTACATTCAGATTGGGAAAAAAAAAGTACAGAATGGAGTATGCTTAAAAATGCCTGCATAAAAGCACTTGTATTTTGAGTGAGATGTTGATGGACACTATGGACCAAAAAAAACAACCCACAATGGAAATGAAGGAGCTACTTATGCTTGTAAAAATGTGCAAAAAGCTCTGGAGACAACTGAGAAAATGAGGAATTAAATTAATAAATCCTTGGAAAAACATTTTACATGCAAAAACACGCACTTCATGACATTTTCAAATTGGCAGTGGATAATTCAACTTTTAGTTTCAAATGGCTCATATCATAGTACCTTGTATTACTACAAAATTGTGAATTATTATTTCTGGCATACTAATTGGCCCAAGAATCTGCTATTTTTTATCCTTAAAAATCCCAAGTATAAAGTTATAGGCTAGTATAAAATTAGGACATGGATCTAGACCCTTGTAGAGGAGAGAAACCCATAAGATAAAGGGTTTACTGACTACTCCCAGGCTACCTCATCAAGTGGTCACCAGCCAAAGCCAATTAGTGTGATGACACACAGGAACACCATCCATTAGCATCTCCCGGTTTCGTCAGGGAAAAAGGCTTCGACTCTATTTAGCTTACCACTGATTAATTGTAGTGTTCCACTCAGACTTGACTTTCAGCCTCCACTACGGGATACAGCAGATTAATCAATTGATGAACTCCTTGATTAATATGTTAAAATGTGTATGAAAGCCACTCTGGATATTAATACAACCATTAATTTGAAGACATTTAGTTAATGATCTTTTCTGAAAACCAAGCACATTACTTTATATGGACTTAGTGAAATATAAACATGAGACAGGCTCAAACGGTTTTATCCATTATGACTGCACAGTATATAATCTCTGTAGGATTAGTGAGTTTCCATATATAGCTACACTCCAGTATCTGTCTCTGCCAGTTAAAATTAGTCAAAATTAAATATGTGAGCACTATAATTCACTGCTTATTGTCCTAACAGTGACAATAACAAGGTTGCTGAGACTGTGCACTACAGTAAAGATGAGTCTGTAACTGCACTATGGCCCAGACCTCTAGCAGCACCCTAATAGTAGCAGTCCTCTTCACCACAACATAGACCCTTCACTCGCCATGTGGAAGATCTGGGTTTGTTAATCTGACCAATGTCAAGGATTCAATCCCAACAATTAATTTGCACCAGAGCCAATGATAAATACATGACGCAACTAGAGACTATCTTAAATGGGATCACACCAACCGACCAATGAGTCCAAGCCACGAATACTCATGTAATAATGTAGTTATTACTATGTTAGTTATACTATGTCAATGCCTTGCTGTTGTTAACCCACAGAATAAACACATGCTTTATTGGGTTACTTTTCACTGCAATGAATGACTGTGCAAAGCTGGCAAGTGCAGCTTTAAACACATCTCGGTATTAGAAACATCTCCTGCAATTAATCTGATTATATTTAAAGATGCTTATTCTGCTGTGTTAATATATTGCGATTGATTTGTAAACAAGATTTTTTTGACACTCCAAAACTGCTTCATGTGGGTGTAAAATAAACCCACATCAGCTGCCATCAAGCACATTGCTGTCTCTGACAATCACCAAGCACATCTAATCAATTTCAACAGTTACCTGCCTCCCGAAATTACAGCCTGCAAGCTGTTACATTTTTCCCATTTCACTAGTCAAATGATTTACAAAAGCTTGACATCAATTTCCTTGTTTTCAACTCCTAACAAGCAGCTCTAAAAGAACACGTTTTGGTGTATCAAGCCAACTTTTCTACAATTACAAGTTGTTTTCATAAGTAATGGAGTGGAAAAATTGCTTGTATAATTAGAAATATGGTGAGGTAAATGAGGTAGAAGGTTCATGAGGAAAAAGAGACACCGTTCACACACTGAAATTTCCAATCTCCCAGGTTATTATTAGTGCAACGTTTTGGTTGTATACAGTACACAGACAAAACATGACAGCTCCACCTACAATAAGGAGATCACAAGATACTCACAACAATGTGTATTGCATGTTTTTTTGCAGGCTACACCGTATATAGTAAATTGATAGGAGGGTTTTTTATCCATCACGTGATCTCCAATTGTAATTGGAGCTGCAATTTTCAATCAAAACGTGGGAGGTTGTTAATTCCAGTGTGCAGACACAGCTTCTTCTTCTTCTTGGGTTTGGGTGGATTCATAAACCTAGTGTTTTATCTCCAACTTGAAATGTGGGTTTATATTTATATAAATGTACATGTGCACGGTGGCAGTTTTTTCCTTTAATCTTATTTAGTTCCTTCTGGACAGATTAAGATAAAAATAAAAAAATTAAAAAAAAAATTCAATTTTGGAAACAAACAAACTTAAACTTAAACAAAACTATCCACGAACAGTCACAGCATATATGGGTCATTGTCATTATCAGAAGCGACCAAAAAGGGGCTGAAGTAGAACGAGGTCAGATAGGGCTGCTTTTTTAATGGCCACTTTGCCAAGCCACTGAAAATAAGAGGAGAGAAAAAAAACACAAAAAAAACCTCGACCCAAATGACAAATCCATGTCTCCACATCATGCCAGCATACACAGCACCTTCCTGGCTGCTGACAGGACAGCTTCTATAGCACAGTCAGAATCACACCTATTGTGAGATACATACAAACACGCTGTACATGCTAAGGGTTGCCACTAGAACCTTCTAGGTACCTGGGATTTGTGGAGCACTTGTTTACAGGATCCTTTTGACAGAAACAGCTGTTGACAGAAGTGTTTATTGTATTTGATTGAAGGGATTTTAGTTTTCTGACTCTGTAAACATCTTGTGCTTCCAGGGTGTGACAAAAAGTCTTGGCACACAGCAGTTCACTTCACAACAGAAAAAATAAATAAATTGGCATCATGGTTTTGTCTATAACATTATTGGCTAATTTTGACCCAGATAGATGGTCACGATTTTGAATTGTGCCAGATGAAACTAATGTAATTAGACTGGAGGATTCCTGAGGGCATATTTTAGATACAGAACAATATGTGTGACTTTAGAAAGTTAACACAACAAATGATTTTGATTTGCTTGCAGCCAAATCTAAAGAAATTAGCAGGTGTATAATTGTTGTTGTGCAAGCGTGGATTACTACGACCTGATCATCTTTTAAAAACATTTTATATTTGATTTAATGAGCAAAATATTCATATTAACAACACTATCAAGTAAAGGAAGGAGAAATGGGATAAAGAAAAGAAATAATGGTTAAAGGTCCCATAAAGCAGGTCTACATTCTGTATTAATACAGTGAAAGTATTAGTGTTCAGTCCATAGAGAAATGCACACAGCCTGTATTCAGAGACTGAGCCTTAAGTAACGAGCCGTCATGACTTCTAGAACTTTGTGATGTCACTACGAAGCAGTCACGCCCCCAATCCCCACCCACCTGGACTCACCATTCAACTTTGCAGGATTTGGTTTCTCTGAATGTTTACCTGAAATCTGCTATACTTTTTTTTTTTTTTTTTTAAATTCAATTTCTCAGCCAATCAGAAGAAACACTCTGATCCTCTCTTCTGATTGGCTGACCTGTTGTTACTAGAGCTCCAGGCAGAAGCCTGAGAGGGGAGATGTAAAACTACATTGATATAATTTTATGTTACTTAAAACCACAAATATATCTTCTTATGGATATTAAAACTTCATATAAAAGACCGGAAAAGTGTAAAATGTGGGACCTTTAATGTACTTCAACATCACACCTGAGATGATTTAATATCAAATCTGGGGCTTTATGAGACCCCTTATACAACCTCAGTGAGAGATATTAAATGAATAAACTTTATTCTGGGCCTGAAAGGCTTTGACCCCTTTTTGTGATGACAAATTACCGTCGTTTCATATGCAGTATATTAACAGCACTTCAGTTATTCATACATATTTGAGTCACACTCTTACATTACAGCGGTGAGGAGCAACCTCTCACAGTTACACCAGTCTTACTGCTGCAGCCCTGTTGTTGCCTGTAGGAACGGCCCATAGACGGCCATTTTTCTCTCGCTGCTGCCATAGCAACAAGCTCAAAAAAAGCAGCCCGACCTGATGTTAATATGATTTGACAAGCAAGAATGTGCATGTGTGTGTGTGGGTGGGTGTTCTATTGAGAGAATATACTTTTCTTGTGCATGCATGTTCTCAGCCACAGTCTGCGCGTTGCAGTGCGATGCGTGTCTGTGTTTGTATGTAAAGCTCATTAGCTCCTCAATGTGTCGTTGCTATGCTTCTTAGCTGAGACTCAAACAAAAATGAGAGTGGAGACAGCCCTTAGTCCCCACACTCACCCACAAGGTTATAAAGAGTGTGTGTGTGTGTGTGTGTGTGTGTGTGTGTGTGTGTGTGTGTGTGTGTGTGTGTGTGTGTGTGTGTTACTTTAACTAATCTCTGCTTTCATGCAAAAAGAACCTCGTCGCTGCAATTTAGGATATTTTCACATTTTTTCATTGTGTAGAGGAATTTTATCCAGCCCCAAAGCACAAAATGACCCCAATACATCGCTGGGGTATTGATAGGGATATCAGATCAATAATTACCCCAAACCCACTCATGTGCTCCCATTTTTTACCCCTGATTAATGGAGGACACACCACAAGCGAGTGGCCAGTGTCACGATACATGATAGGGCCTGTATCACAAAATTAGTTTGAGTTAGTCCAGCTCTCTTTGAACTATCTGGTTTCACTAAAGCTAACATCCAATGTTTTTCAACCTGGGTCTTTTCCTCATACAGTAATTAATCCAGGGGGATAAATTCTGTGTTCACTTTCAGTCTGACTCAGAGATAAGCGACATAATTTCTGTAAAATCGAAATTTATTTGTAAAGCTTCAGGAGGCTTGCCCTGCTTGTCCCAGCAATTGTTGTTTTGCCGGTGTTGAATTTCCCTCCTCTTTACAATGGAGGTGGCAGGTGCAAGGTTAGAAAGGTCCACTGTCACAACAGACACAATTATGAGAAACAGAGACAGACATACTATAATTTCCCTTTAACTTGCTCTGTTAACCCCATATTTTCCATTGTATTCGTCAGCTTCAATCACCTGCTTCCACCATGAAAATTTCTCTCTCTGAATTTAACACGGAGTTTTCTAAAAACTCCTTTAGAAACCAGGCTGAGCGAATAAATGGCCAAGAAAAATCAGGTTTCTCCAGGAAAATTGTAGCTTTTCTGATTGAGGAAACTGAGTTTCTCCTTTACATGATGTTTAAGCAATCAGTTGACAGCAGAGCAATGACAATAGTCACATTAGCCAAATACATGTAAACGCTGTGTGTTTGATAGACCATTCAGACGTCCTCTGATCGAGGGGCCAGGTATGCCAAACAGAAGTGATAATTACCCAGCCAGCTCTGCCTCGATGCTGTGTCCCATTTTGTCCCGGTCCTGTCCTCTCCTGTTCCCTGATCAAGCTGCAATTTGGTAAATTAAAAGGTGATCAAGGGGATTAGAGTAACTACAGACTGTCACATCCTATTTGCCATGCTCACACCAAAATAGCCTCTCAGACAGAATAAAGAGCCTTTTATTGAACGCTACCATTGGCTGCAGGAACTGTCAACAACAGTATTTTAAGATCAAAACCTCTTACAACTTAATCTTAAAGCTCTTTTCTCTCTGCAAATCTGAATACGGCTCACAAAATGGGTCCAATTTCATTTGCAATTTAGATGAAATTGCTCTCCAAAATCTGAGTGTCAAAACATATGCGGAGATGTTACCACTACCTGTGTGATAATCAAGACCAAATGAGATGTACATGTGGTATTTTATCAAGTTTAACCTGCAAGATTTTGTTAAACCCAAAACAAAAGCAACTCAATCTTGGTTAAAAAAGATTTTTTTTTCCGTTCAAAAGAAAGGAAATACTACTGTAAAGAACAAGCTTTCATGAAGTAGCTATAGTTTGAATTATTATTTAGCTATATCAACTAATGACAGACGGTAACAAGATGTATAATTGATTTAAAAAAATATTTTTAATTATAATTATTCAAATGTTACATTTTTGTTAAAATTGAACTATTCTAGTAAATTTGTTGATGTCACATTCTCATCCTCACCGACAGTCATGAACTTTGGGTAGTGACCAAATGAATGAGATCATGGATAGAGACAGTGGGAGGAGCTCGGACGGTAGTAGAGCCGCTGCTCCTTCATGTCAAAAGGAGCCAGTTGAGATGGTTTGGACACCTGATCAGGATTCCTCCTTGGGTGCCTCCCAGTGGAGGTCAGAGGTCAGCTGGTCAGAGACCCCAGGGTAGTCCCAGAACACACAGGGGAGGTTATATATCTCATCTGGCCGGGGAACGCCTTGGCATCCTCCCAGGAGGAAAACACTGAAAACATTGCCAGGGAGAGGGACGTCTGGACTACCTTGCTTGACCTGCTGCCACCGCGACCGACCCCAAATTAAGGGATTGAAAATGGATGGATTGTCGATGCCAAGGTTTTCTGAGACATCTGCCTCACAACTTTGCCAATGCTTGGACTATCTACACTGCATCCTAATGTCCTCTCTATTCCTGATCTGAATACCACTAATAACTACAGGACAATGAAGTCTTGAGCCAGTGTCTCGCTCTGCTATAGGTATCATTTCAGTGAACAACGAACGTTCATGGATGCCACATAAGCAGAGTTCTACGACATGGTTCAAACTTTGCATGCTCATTGGGAAATTTTTCTCCACAATTTGCTGTGTATCTTAAATTAAGACTTTCCTGTCCAAAGCTCCAAAGCAAGATTAATGAAATGTACTCCAGATGACTGGATAGCTAATTGACCTTGACCTGTGTGGGAGCCCACTTAGACCACCTGACTGCACACCACTGAGGATTTAAAAAGACAAGGAAGTGATCTACACACCACAGCTTCCAGGTGTACTGACAAACAGATGGAGGACTCATATCATACGGTGGCCATTGCACCCTTACACTAAATTCTAGCTGCTAACCCAGTATATAAAACTGCTCTGTATTAGGGATGGGTACGAGTACTCCAGTACTGGAAACACAAGTTTAACATTGGTTCCGCTTGTGTTTCCAGTCGGACACAGCCCTCCCGAATTTCTTTTTTTTACAGTAATAAAAAAAAAAGTATATACATACACACGTTATGTATGTATAATTTGCGAGTAATCAAGTACTCGTTCATAAGGTAATGAGATTACTCGAATATTGAAATGACTGAGAGTTGCCCATCCCTACTCTGTATACATAAATAATTTCTTATACTACATTATGGCCCTTTTACTTCACTGGAGCATTAACTAATATTAATACTAATACTAATGAGAATATATAAGTTGAATTACTGGAATATTTCTTCCATCTTCCCCTTCCTTATCTATTATCTAACCCTCTTTGTAAATCCCTCTGATATATTTTTTTTGCTGTGTTCGAACCAGAGTGCTCTCTTTTAAAATAGAGCATCAGATTGGATTCCAGCAGGAGTTAATCAGAAATGCTGCATGGTGCACAAAGATGACATGCTTTATAAGCAGGGTGGAAAATAACCATCAGCTCCTGCCTCCAGACAAAATACTGGCAAATTTTGACAGAAACTGGTATGTGCATCAACCAAGCACTTTGGCAGGCACCCAACCATTGTGCGTTACAATTTTTGATTATAAGAATCCAGTGTAAGTGGGCAGCAAGTTCTACAATACATTAATGGTTAGAGGTGTTATCTGCTCATGATCTATTAGTCACGATGTGTTTCTTAAGAGCCAAACACAAACATGCAGCCAACACCAAACCCTGTCCCTTCAGTGGCTGCAAGGAGGATGCTTCTTTAGACAGAGGCAGACAGATGTGAACACCGCTGGCTGAGCTGACCAGAGTTGAATCCCAGGTCAGCTGCACGAGACAACAATAACCAAAGGATACTATAAACTGCCCGAGCATGGTAGATCTGCTTGGAATTATTTGACAGACTCCCTGCTGGGATCTATCCGGTCTCTAAAGTGTCACAGCACTGTCAGTGATGAGTGTTGGTTATGTGCCTGGAAGCATACAGTAGCCCTGCTGGTTCCCATCCCTCTGATTCTTTTCTGCTGCATCTAACATATGTTCTTTTTTTCTCATCTCATGATAAAGACGTTATTCAATAAATGTTGTTGTTTTGAAAAGAAAAATTGTTGTTCAAGCTCTTTTTCTCTAGACTACTACAAATTACTGTTTTTTTTTTTATGTCTAAAGACAGGCAGTTATTCCATCTGATGATACATAATCACAAAACAACAAGACTGAAAGCAACAACAGGAGAACAAATTGAAAGCAGCAAACATCTGTTCAAATGTAGTCCAATAACAAAACAAAAAAACGGACTTTCAAGTTTTCAGATTAGCTCTGAAACCATTTCTTCACATGTACAAGCAAGAAAATGTGGTTGTATTTGATGTCAACACAAAATGTAATGGGGAAACAAGACATCAAATTCCTCAAAACTCAAGAATTGGAAACATTCTTATCACAATTTTTTTTTTTTTCTGCTAGTTTCATTCACTCAACTGAAAACATCACTCATTTTGCAAATTGGGGATTCAATTTGTTCTACATATTTAGCACAATCGGGCATTATGTGCAGTCACGTGGATGTGATTTTTCTTTTTTTTTTTTATCCTTTTCACAACGCTTGCTTCTTCTTTCTGCTGTGTAAAATATTTGGTGAGTCTTGTGCAAAATAAATCCTTCTACTGCTGGGTCAGGTCAGACCATGATGAATCCCTGTTAAATTTTCTTCTATATGCCATTTTTCCATGCTGCAGTTTTTTATTTTTTATGCTTTCTCTATTGGTGTGTAGTAACCCTACTGAGAATCCATTTCAAAATGGCAAGATTTTGTGTTGTATAATCCCACTTTATGATAATTACCGGGATGATTCCACTCCGGCTGTATATTTGAACCCAGATAAATACCCATGATGAATGACGTTTATGCCGTCACCAGCCCCGGCACACTGATTCTTATCTATTTATTTTTATATGAGATTATTATGTGAATCATGTGAACTAGTTTCATCCCTCTTGCATTTTAACAGTTTTACAAAGCAATTAAGGCCAAGTGCAATTCACTTAAGAGGTTGTTAATGCTGTATTTAAGAGCTCAGTCATTGCTGTTTATTTGCACTGTCACTGCTCAGCTCACAGCTTACGGCCGGGACTGATGTGTGCACACCTCTTAATGATGCTCAGTAATTTCTCATTTCATCCAACAGGCTTTGTGTTATATGCTATCATATGTTTGATTGTGTCTAATAACTCAAGTGGACTTACACTGCAGTGCTGTAAATTGCTTTAATATACCATGAGAGGGCTTGTCAATTAAATATGAAGTGTGAGCTCTTGCTGTGCCACTATAGGAAGAAAACAGGGACAGAAAGCTTTCAAGAGCAGAAATCCAGTGAGTCACCGCTCCCAGAATTCTGTTTTTTTTTTTTTTTTTAGGTTAAGAACAAATTGACACCAGACATGAAATATTACAAACTCAGAATATCCTCCACTTCACCTCTGCAATAAGGAGTTTTACACATTCACTGTGAAGCTGTGCTTCTGGTTTGAAGTGCTGACACCTGAAGTAGGCTGACGTGTCCTCACCACTCACTCCCTCTTATCGGGGACACACAGGCACCTTCCTCACACAGCGGACTGGACCAGCACTGCCACTTTTAACCTGCCTCCTCAGACTGGTGCTGAGGTGTTTTCATATGCCTCACGGTGATTCAAAATGAATTAGTCCTCTCTGTGTACTACACAACTGTACTCATACTGTGAGTTGCAGTGACAGGGGAGGATTCTGAGATTAGGGAAGACAGACTACTGCATGAATAAGCAGGGCAGGAAGCTAACCAATTTGCCCATTGGCAAGCATTAAGTTTATAACAAGCATCTTGACAGCACATTTTCTTCTGAGGTTAGATTGTTTGGCAGGTGGCGGTAGCAAATCTCCTCACCATGACGCCTGAAACTACAGATGTCAGTCTTCTCTCATGCAAACTGCAGTGTGGTTTGATAGAAGCCAGAATGTGATGCAAACTAAGTGCAAGAAACAACCACAACACACATGGTTTTATGGCTTTAAGGTGAGAAATCTTGACATCTGAAAGCCACGAGTTACCCATGCTTGGAAAGCAGAGTATAACAAAATGAAATGACAGAAAAGCACAGTGTGTGCTGAGCCTCAATTTATGCTATTTTTTAAAGAGTTCTTAACTGGAATGAACAGCAGAGAAGGTAGGAGTTCAGTCTATTATGTTCAGTTCAAACATCAGGGAGATGGGAATCAAAATTTAAAAATCTCTAACCAGGTGGGAGGAAAGATTACAGAAAACAAGAAAACTTGTCTGCAATGGTTCAGATCAGAGAAAACAAACTGCAGTGGCCTCCTTTAGATGCAACTGGAGCTCTGAACAATGGCTGTTTTCTTTCCAAAGTGCCTAGTGAGTTGACAAATCCAACACCACCTACGTGGACATAGCTGGTGGTAATTTCCAACCCAGTAAATAATAAAAGAGGAAGTACTCTGATCCCAAACTCTCATATCAGCAGCAGCAGATCTGCACTCTAAATCTTTTTTGAGGATGCATGTTCCGGTCCTCCAGGTTCAACACCGAGTTCATGTTGTTACTTGCTGTACAGTCATTGTTTAATTAAAGTGAAACTAAAGGAAATGAACAGTCTAGATGGTTCATAAAACATTTAGAAAATACTGTGAATGCACATAATTAAAAACATATTTTCTCTAAAGTAGCAAATCCGTATTTAAGGGGATATTCAGGGCCGCTGTTGATGCTGGTTTCTGCCATTTAGCACTGGCATTATGACAAACTTGTTGACGATGCCAAGTAGGTCATTGTTAAAGCCAACCTGTGTCAAATAGCATTTGCTATTTATTTTTAGCGTATTTTTAATGTGACTCGCAGATGGTTGCTGCACACAGCACTGTACAATGACTCATAAGTGTCACCGAGTTTAACAATCACAGGAAAGTGTATAAAAAACAGAAAGTCTATTGTGATAAATCATTAAACCGGATCCATCTGGTACGCAAAACAAACATAATTGTTATTTGCAAATATTATCTTGACCTAGGCCAGTTTTGAGGCATTACAGGTTATTATTTCATTAGCTGTTTTCTAAGTGTACTTTTCCCTCAGCTTGCCAGGTTATGTATTATTCAGAGTGGTTGCTCTGAAGTCATGGAGAGATTAAACAGATTAAAATAAATCTATTGTAACTTTAATTTGATGTTTGCTCATGGGCATTAATGACCATGTTATGGTTGTCATGAGGCTTCACTAGCTCGCTGCTGCTGAGTGACACAGTCACACATGGCAGCACACTGCCATCATCTGGCTGATGGAGAGCACATCCCAGTTGTTCTATGAATGGTTATAGAAATACTGCATTCTGGATATCTGATGTTTTACAGTCAGTTCTTTGGGGTCTACTGGAGTTAAATTTAAATTTAAATTTGAGGCTTCAATAGTTTTACTTTGGTTAATCCGAAATGACTACAGTAAGAAAAGATGGGCTTTTCATTTTTGGACTACTCTCTTAGTTTCTCAGCAAGTGTGAATAGTTCAACTTTTAGTTGAGATGACAATTAATAGCACAGCCAAAACAAAAAACTGTAAAACTGAAATGTTAACTATATATAAACCTCTTGCTATCTGTTTTTCAATCTTCTGAGATGCAGTTTCCACTAAGAAACATCTGTTTTAAGAAGCTTAATGGAATAATATGGCAAATTCTTGCTGATTAGCAGTGACAATGGTAGTGCTTGTGGTACAAACTTGCTCACACCAAGAACGTCTGACATGTTTGTGTCAGCTGACATGATTTTCCAGGAACTGCAGCTAACCTACATTGTGGATGTTGTCTTTATCACAGTATGTGAGACAGTGTTTCAAAACACTGTCTTTAGGTCTGAGGATGAGTCTAATTTTGTACTCCATGCTGTTTTAACAGCATACTGAAAATCTTGGCCTACTGTTCAAAACGTTTTGTCTTGTTTATGATGCTATTCTGATCCGTGTCACTTTAAAATCAAATATTCTACATCAATTCTGTTAACTAATTGAGTTTAGATCAGTATCTACTTTTTATTTCATTACAAAAGTAAATATTCTTATCTCAATAGTAAAGCTGTATATTCTGTTTTGGTTTGTTTTATGTTACTAATGATGGATTTTTCCACTGGTGCTGATAAAAAATAATGTAAAAATATTCCTACAGTGTAATGATCCTGTAGACTTGACGTATGTTTGTATTAAATGGCACTGTTTCTCAGTTTTAGCATCAGGACACTTCAGTCAACTGTTCAGTCAACTAACAAAAACACATGTACCACCTGTGTGTGATAGCAGGCACTGATTTTCTTTATTTATTTTTTTTCCCCGATCCGAGTTAAGGTTGATTGATTTTCCTGTGGGTACATGATTATACAATATTCTTTACAGCGGATTTGTAATACATAACAGTGCATTTAAAGTGATTGCATTTTGTGGTCCTTTGTGCCTTCAGTGGGATCACTATAACTTTTTATTGTAATTTTAAAGTATTTATAATTTGAGGTATTCATTAGGTTTGACATTAATAGACTGTTATTTTGTAAATCATGGAGTTAGTTGTATTTCTCAGAGGTGGAAATAGCTTATTCCCATTTTATTTTACTCTACATACATCACAGCATTTCAGAGGCAAATACTGCAATCCACCACATAAGAGGTAATTCTGCCAAACAAATATTTTTGCACTTGACATTTGAAGTATATTTATTAAAACATACCTTCTGTCGTAGTTAAATTTCAATATATAATTTTGACTTGTAATAGAGTATTTTTTACTTCAGCAAATCCGGGTACTTCTTACTGCAGTACTCTGAAAGAACACTGACTAACTCCACTCTCGCCACTGGTATTGCTATTGCACGTTTTACCAGGTTATTAGGTGCATAGTAATCTTGTCATACTTTGTGGGGGGGGTTTTTTGTACATCAGTTTGTCTTGTGGAACCTGTGTTGCTGTTAATATAGCCATCTATGTTATATGTTAATATACCATCTGCGTTGTTTTGGTACCGTCTGCAAGGTGGAAACGGTTACAACACCCAACATGAGTCTGACCAATAGGGAGAGGAGGGGGCGGTCCCGTCGGCTTCATTTCTCATCGGTGTGTGAACCATAACAAAACAGCGACGACACGACGAATGGCAAACAAGTCAGAATAAAACACAAAACAGGTAAGACGTTAGCCAACACCACGAATTGCTTAATTATTTTAACACACAGCTCACTGTCAGTGGAGTATTTAACGGTTCTGGGTACGTATTTACGCGGCGCGGGCTGGTCTGCTGAGCGACCGTTGATTCGTGCCATTTCATTAATTAAATGTCTAATTTACGCGACGACATGCAAACCCGTTTTTACGATTGTGTTGTGTAGAAAAATTTAAAGCCAAATATCGGTTTCGGTGGCGAGAATGGAGGCGATATTATCGTTTACTCACGGCCGGTACGCTGTGTTCTTCTTGGCTGAGCCTCAGCGGCTAAGCGGCTCGGCAGCATGGCGGATCGGCCTGTGTTTGCGATGTAGACACAACAGACATCCTGGACGGCATTTCTGAGCCACAGCCCTGCGGTTTGACTCGGGCTATTATTATCATCTCCACACTGTTGTGTAGACCTTGCATTGTGTTACGTTAGCAATTATTACCAACGGGTGCTTTGGCCTAACGCCACCGGTAGAAGAAGTGCTCACATCAAGAGGTGCCATTACCACATTACTCCGTTACAACTACAGGTCCTGCTTTCTTAATCATACTCAAGTAAAAGTACTGAAGCATCCTCGGTAAAATATATTTCAACTATGAAAAGTAAAAGTGTTTTTGCATTATTAAAGTTACTTAAATGAAACCATATGAGAAGTGGAGGTGTCAACAACTCTAGGGCATCTGTGATAGGCCGCAACTAGACACTGTGTTTGTTGTAACTAAAATGTCAACGTAGTTGGAAACCACTTACCTAATCTTAAACAGTGCATCGTGTTTTAGGAGCTCATATTTTCATGTAAAATCATATCTTTTTGAAGTCTTAATCTAAGAGGTAACTAGTAGATAAAAATGTACTATATTTCAAAAAGAAATGTTGTCAGGTACAAACTGCCAAAGGTGCAGTGGATGACTTGACTGTTCTCACAAGCTTTTAATTTAGAGGAAACCCACTTTTCCTACAATTATTGGTGAATATATATAATCTAGACGCACAGTAATATTATGTTTTAGAAATATTAATGATGAACGATGGAAGACATACAATGAGGAAATATTCGAGTAAAAGTCATGCATCTATTTACAGAAGAAAACAGAAGTATTATTTGAAAAATGCATTTTCAGAATCAAAAATAAAAGTACTCATAGTGCAGAGTGACCCATGTCAGTATTGTATCATAATTGGTACATTAACATGTAAACAGTTGTTCATTATTTCCTTCTGATATGCAGTGAAGTATAAAGTAACATGTGGAAAAACCTATGTAAAGAACAAGTATTTCCATACAGTACTTATGTAAATGTGCTTAGTCAGTTTGCACCATCAAGGAAATATTATGAACACCATATGATAGACAAAACAACAGTACTCAGTGGACCATCCACTATAGCTTCCTACCATCCGCTAGTCTTGAAAAGTACTATATAAATAAAGGCTTACCACTACCACAGACAACAGAAGGTCACAAAAACTCACTTTTAAAATGGTTAAAAATGTTAGACAGCTGCTACAAGTCTAAATAGCCAAATGATTTTTGACCAGTATATATATTTCCTTAATCTATTTTTACCCAGTATTATTGTCCTTGCACAGATGTGTATATACATGAAGAGTCTCTTAAAACTTGTACTTACTAAATACTTATATTTATGAATATTATACTGATGCCAGAGATGTGACCATCAATTTCCAGTATTCACCAATGACTAGTGGCTCATTCTCCATTTAAAGACAATCAATGTCTATCAGTTAAGGCCTTAATGACCAAAATGTCCCCTATAAAAAGTATAAAAAGTCTCACTGCTACGATCTCTTTTGAAGGATACTACACAAGCTGTAAGCCTAATGTACTGTATACCACTTTGAAAATTAGAGAAAACATCTATTCAGCAGCACACTTCCAAGCCCTAACAGAATTATTTCTGATATATTACAAGGGTTTTTTTTTTTTATTATTATCATGGGCAGTGCACCAGTTGAAGTCTCTTCCTCTGGGGAAATGTTTCCTGGAGTCTGTCCAGGTCCAATTTCACATTCAAATGGCTGTGTGGCATGTGGTTAGTCAGCACGTCCTGCTGCATCTATACAGCAGTTCCTCTCTCCTCCTCTCTATTCATGCCATCTTTTGTGTTGTGTACAGACAGCTGCAGCTATGGGCAAGTCCCAGTCACACTTGGCCAAGCACAAAGACGAGAGTCAGGACGCACTGACGACTGCTAGCGACTACAGTGACGGTCAGACAGAAGAGGATGGAAAAAGTGGAGATGTATCTCAGTTCCCCTATGTGGAATTCACCGGACGGGACAGTGTGACATGCCCCACATGTCAGGGCACTGGGAGAATCCCACGAGGTACAACTTTCTAGATATTAGTCATTATTACTCAGTGACCATTAATAGTATAAATTTTAACTCTGTATACAGAATTGTGCATTTTAAACACTCTAAAAACTTAGTTTCTCTTTAACATTAAATATTCAAGACTAAATAAGCAACAACCAATGGATTTATCACATTTGATTGACAATGACAGCAATGAAAAAGGAAATTAAATCTACAGGAACCATCTGCACATGTTGGTGGCTCCAAATTAAAGCATCAAGTAATGTTGATTCATTCTGACTCAGAAATGTTTTTAAGTCCTTTTTATGGACAGTGATCAGCTCTCTGCTGTTTGGGAGACAGTTTTGTTTCAGGCAAGTTGAGGTTTAATCTGTACAAGTGCAGAGGCCTCTACCAGGACTCACTGTGATATAAATGCAACCACACAGCAAACTGTTTCACCTGAAGTGAGCTACAGTTTTACATTTAAAAATCATGCATTTTGCAGTGAAGATGAGTGAAGGCTTCTGTGTTTTTATGTCCAACTCCAAAATGCTCACATGAAACCTAAACTTTATATAAATCAGATCCAGAATGCTAGTGCACACATTTGCAAATATAATACTACAACTGTCCAAATGTAAGGAATACAAGTTTCACACAAGATTCAACCAGATCTTAAGGCCGTAATGTCTACAAAAATGCTACAGATCACAGATACAGCAGGTCCATAAGAATAATGATAAGAAAGAGAAAGATTCAAGAGAAAATAAATATTTGCAGTACGCCATATTGACTTTTTCTTAACTTAAAGATAACACAATTAAAGATCCATTTCCATCTTCAATTATCTCTACATTGAGAATAAACCAATCATTGATTAAAAAAAAAAAAGTTTTAAAAAACGTATAATTTCACAATATGGCGATAAGAGTCTAGTTCTACAGCAGTGTTAGATAGTGGGAAATTTACAACCTGCTCCTAACTCAATCAATCAGTCAAATGACAGCTTTCCTATCCTTTTTTTTTTTTTAATCATTCAACAGGTCAAGAGAATCAGCTTGTGGCTCTGATTCCATACAGCGACCAAAGGCTCAGGCCAAGCAGGACGTAAGTCTGCACTCAGTGCTCTTTTTACAGATTAACTGTGTAAGCTGTCTGTATGATGAAACTAAATGAACACACAGGGGCGTGATAAGATATCAGCTGGTTTCAGGGTCTCACTTCTCTTCTCCCTCTCCTGCAGAAAACTGTATGTCACAATATCAGTGGCTCTTTGCCTGCTGCTGTCTGGCCTGGCTGTGTTCTTCCTATTCCCTCGCTCCATTGATGTGTCGTATGTGGGGGTGAAGTCTGCCTACGTCTCCTATGACCAGGAAAAACGAATTGTCTATCTCAACATCACAGTAAGATTGTGTAGTTATGTACTCCCTTAACTTCAAATAGAACCGCAATCATACGCTGTAGGAGAATTTGAATGTGTATATTGCGGAGCATTTAGCAGCTAAAGGGCCAAAAGCAGAGCTAAAAGAGTGTGAATATTGGACATAAATTCACTAGGTGGACAGAAACACGACTGCAAATGAATGCTAATGTTACTCCGTGTCTGCTGGATGTGTATATAGGCCACTGTTTGCGAACAAGTTTGCCATTATTAACTTAAAATGTGATTATATGTCAGTGTTGTGTGTTTACAGCTTTTTTCTGATGCCTCCAAGCAGCAAAAAAAAAAATCTGTTACTGCAGCTTTAAAATGCTACACCTTTCTAAATTAGGAATTACCACAAGGTCCCTATTGCCACAATCTCACACCTTTTCTCCTCTTCTATCCAGAACACTCTGAACATCACCAATAATAACTACTACGCCATATCTGTGACCAACATCACAGCGCAAGTACAGTTCTCCAAGACGGTGATAGGCAAGGCCAAGTTTAACAACAGCACAGTGATCATACCACTGGATGAAGAGCAGGTAGGTTTGAAATGCTTCACTGTACAGAGAGGAGGTAAAATAAATCAATTCAAGTGAATGCACTGAACTTCTGATCCACTTTAGTTATGACACTTTCACAGCCCACACAACAGCTCATTGTTACACCCATAGTCACAATACCAAGCAACCCCATCTGACTCATAGACTTGTCTTGTGACTGCTTAAAATTAATATCAATTATATTTCTGCAAAATCCAGTCTTCAAACAGATGTTCTAAGCACCGTTAAAGCCTCATTTGTCACATTACAAATCTTGGCACCACCTCTCACATTGTTTAAACAGAATTTAGGAGAAAAAAAAAACACACCAAACCACATTGGGTTTTGTTTTAAATAGCAGAAATGTTTAATATTTTGATATAAACTGTGCTGTTGCAGATTGACTACACAGTTCCCACCACCATTGCTGATGAGATGAGTTATATGTTGTAAGTAACCTACTTAAAATCCTAAAAGTGCACTATTGATACGTGGATCATGATCATTTTTTAATTTTATACTTTTTTTTTTTACAGTGACTACTGTACTTTGCCAACCATTAAAGTCCACAACATAGTGGTGATGATGCAGTAAGTATGGCTGGATGAACAGTAATTTAAACATTAGGTATTGTGATTTTTATCCTTTGGTTTGTCATGAGATGCATGACTGGGCATCAGCCTGTTTTATGTCAACATCTCTCTCCTCCACACTCGCATAGTTTCACCCACACATGTTGAAGAGCTGCCCAGAACAGACCCAGCCTTCTGCTGTGGAGTACTGCTTACACCAACAGAAGATACTTGGGCCTTTGGGAGCCTTGCTAATTTACACGTCAACGCTGACATTAAAGCAGACTGTAAATTTAGCAACTATTTCTCAAAGGCAGAAATGAGCTTTATTATTTGACTTAATCCTCTGTGGTAAAAGCCTAGTAAAAGCGTTCGAGCCAAGTATCATGAGACTAAATTCCAGTGGAAATGGGAAAGAAAAGTTGTAATGTAATGACCTAAATGGAACTTGCGGATGTTTGTTGCAGGCTTCATTTTGATGCAATTAACAAGGGAAAACAATGTGTTTATCAACCAAAACAAGCAACAAAGAGTGATGACAGAAATCAGTGCAGTTTGTGTCTAGATATTTTGGGAGGTGAGGCAAACCAGGAGAACAGAAATAAAACAACATAACCATAACATGAATCTAATTCAGACATTTTGTAAATAAGTATTAGGTTATTAAAATTGTTAATTAGTTTTCTGATGGCAGACTAATGATTGCAGTACTACTTAGAGCAAGCCACTGCAAAGCATTGTGGTCAATGAAAATGCAATCTTGTGATTAGCAAAGTTCAGACTGGCTTTTACTCAGCTCGCATACATAAACCAGGAGTTAAACAGTTAGAAAATCTGCTGACTTTTCAAGATTATGAATTAATGTGAAAAAAAAAAAAAAACTATTTTAGGGATTTATCCATTTCCTGTGGATCTTGAAATCTAGTCAAACAAAAACTTCTGCCTCAGAGAAATATTTCTAATCTACTGAAGCTCAAATCTTAATCTGTTAAGAAGACGGGGATTTCTCATCTGTTATTCCCACACCATCTCAGGATTTTAAAAAAATGACAGCAGCATGTCTCACCTGGTTGCTGGATGTACGGTAGTTGACTCTGTGGTTACCTTTTCAGGGTGACGGTGACGACATCGTACTTCGGACACACGGAGCAGGTCTCCCAGGAGATGTACCAGTATGTGGACTGTGGGGGGAACACCACCTCCTTGCATGGGCATGTGCAGGTCTACCAGTAAGGCAAGCAGAAGACCCTGGGTGTCAGATACTGCTGCAAGTGAGGTTCTCACAGAGGTTGACTGGGCTGACTCCTGCAGAGGAAGTCCGAAACAGTGAAATGATTGAAAGCAGTAGTTTCAGATATGATGCACTTTAGCCGGATCCTTATCTTCAGAAAGTATTGAGAATGTTGGATGAGTACAGCAGGAATGCGGTAACTGCTGCTGCCCCCTACTATTCTATACCACTTTTAAATACTTTTAATAAAAATACAATAACTAAGCTACAAGAGGTACTTGATTTTTTTTTTTTTTTGGTCTTAGTGAAAACCACTGAGCAGTTCCTAACCACTCTTATCTTCCCTCTTTTCATTCCTTCCTGCTGCAGCTTTTCTTCCTTTATTTTTCATAAAGTAGAATTCTTGATATTGTGTAGTGCAATACGTTTGGTGTATCATCTTATGTCTTTTTTTTTGAGGGGGGGCTCAGAATTTTTTTTATTTTCAGCTTGAGTAAAAGTTGGTAGTATCAGTCTTTTCTTGTGTTTATCTATCATCCAGCAATCATGACTAATGTGAAGATTTTGACATCAGCATATTTTTTATGAATAATTGAAACCATTTTGCCATTTAAGAAAAAATAACTTTTTAAAAAGGGATAATATTTTCAATTTCATAGCAAATGTGGAAGCAATACAGTGGGCTGTTAAATACAGGAATATGTAAATGTGAATATAAAATATGTACTTTCCTTCTGGTTTGCTTCAAAGCATTATATCTAAAATAACGCCTGGTCTGGAAGTAACTTTTTCCCTTTAAGGAGGCTGTCTTATTTGTGTGGGTTATGGTGTCAGTGCTATATTAATCCACTCTGCACCTTTACTTTGAGTTGACTGCTACTCTTTAATTTTTGAGATTACAATGACTTCTGCCTGTCTCTTTTATCACGTGGTATCATTTTGGATTGGCTTTGGATTGATCACCAGAAGTGACTCACTGTGGATGCTGTGATAATATGTTAAAGTTTAACAGCAGCATAGATTGTGTAAGTTGCTGAATGACATTTGTTTTGTCTGACAGACCATGCCCATAGCACATAAATGCCCGATACATGATTTCTAAGTTCAAAATTTCTGATCTGATTCTGATTTCTGATTTGTGATCACACTGATAGTCTGTTAATACAATTTCCAGTCATCATAAGAAAACTGTAAGATCCGACCCTTCATGACATTTCATGACACAAGTTTAGATGTGAAAACCTTTCTGTTTCTGCCTAACATCTCCACAATGTTTTTTGTGTTTTAAATGCATGAAGCTGAAAATAAAATCATGGTTCACTTCAAAAGTCTTTTCAGTTTTTTTCTGTGTGCTTGTAAATTTCTCTGTACACACTGGGTGGTGCTGAATGTTCTGCTAAACCACAGTAACATTCGCCTCTGATGAAGACCCCAAATATGAAATATTGGATCATGTAGTAAAGTTATATAAACTACAAATACTTCACTGCAGGACTACTTCATTACATTCCACCACTGCCAGACAGCGGTAGACAACAAATAATAAACAAGAGGGAAATAAGGACAATGAGGTCCAGAATGTGAACTGAATGGACAGACCAGCTGAGTGACCAACAACAACCACCACTAACCTCGCCACTAGAGGGAAAAACAAAAAGCCTCCCTCCAATGCAGAGGAACAAAGAATCACTATCTAGATATGTAGGCCAGTAAATAACCACAGAGCAAATAAGCCTTATCTGTTTGGTTTAGACCTTTTGGTCTGATTGGATTTAAGACTATAGTTGAATAGTCCGTTTCACTGTATAAAAAAGTTGCCATCAATATGTAAAAAATGTTTAGATATAACCATCTATCTATCTATATAAATCTATTTTTTTTTTATCATTTACTTGCTATACATGTTTATGGTTGTATTGTACTGTATGTCACTGTGTTACTCAGTACAGGCTTCTTGATGCAACTGAAAACACACAACGTCCCCAGTGATCATGGTATGTTCACATCTGCTGCACTCATTAAAGCACCAGTTCACTTCCTCTCTAAGATCCAGGTCAGTGGTTTGGACCAGAGCTACACTGAAATACATGTGGCCAAAAAATGGAGGAAAAACACACATGCACACAACCACTGAGCACCATCAGTTTCCTCTTTGTCTCTTAAGGTATTTTGTTTTCATAGACTGTCAATCTAAATGTTATTATATGACATAAAATATAATCTAATGTAAATGTATTAATTTAATGTAATTAGTGACATTATTGGCTTATTTTATCAGTATGTACATGTTAGCAATCATCTAAAAGGAACATTTTGATCATTTTTTTCTTAAGTGAAGTTTACTGTTGAAAGTGTTCTTTTCCTCTCTGTTATCTTTTACTGTTACTATCATCTTTGACAATAGATTTAATGTTAAACTGTCAAATGAATAAATATCTTTGTCACAACTCCACATTTAAAAAGGGAAAGATGTTTCTTCACTGCATCAAAAAAGTGACATAACATGAACAAACATCAGGATTAGCCTTCAAAAGTCCACTATTTATCATTTTATCCTCCATTATGCTATGTTTTGCTATCATTTATAGTCTGTTATTTTCTGGTTTGAGATTGTACTTGTTGCCACATCTACACTGATAAGCAATTGTTTGTTTCTTTGATATCAAAATCATTTATAATTAAACCATGCAACAATAGACTTGTGATCTGGGCGTTTCCACGCCTTTGACTACATGCTGGGCATTAAGCCAGCCTGCCCTTGACCATTGCTAATGATAAGCCAGTCAAGTACTGAACATATCACAATGTGTTATCACACAAAAAAGCTAAACACAGTCACATAATTATGTGCCTGTAATTCTGTACTAATTCAGCTTCACCACCCAGTCTAAAGTTCACGACTTGTTTGGATCGAAACTGAAAAGTCACAAAGGAGGACTATCTCAGTCCAAGCTGTCTGGAAAATGAAAATGAGAACTACTGAGTTTCAAAGCTTTGTCTCGCTGCCAAGACTGGACTCAACGACATACAACAACCCAGTTCTTGAATCAGTGTTGGCTGCCTGTCCAGAGTGACTGGCAATGAATGAGCAGTGGAGGCTATTCAAAGTCTTACTCATGGACTTTAACCAGCAGCTTTAAAGTTACAGGATGATCCATCTGACTACTTGGCAGTCTGGTATCAACATACAGAACTTTGTATGAATGTCACTGTAGGCAGATGAGCAGCTACAGTGTACTGGATTTTTCCTACTAGCTCGCAGCCAACAGGTTTAACTGTACAGAGGCACGGTAGAGAAGACAGCTACATCCGCTGCTGATTTGGTGTGTTATTTCCATTACAGCAGACCTTCCCCCTCATCCCATAGTTAA
Source organism: Seriola dumerili (assembly GCF_002260705.1). Lineage (NCBI taxonomy): Eukaryota > Metazoa > Chordata > Actinopteri > Carangiformes > Carangidae > Seriola > Seriola dumerili. The sequence continues at coordinate 181,596 of NW_019174347.1, forward strand.
TATAGGCCCAGCAACTTCCCCTCACCAGGTAAAAGGAAATGGCTTTTCCATATGTGCTCTACATGAGCACACTTCCTAAAACAGGTCAGACTCACTGAAAATGATACGCTGAGTCCACTGGATGTGGTCTCCCATCACAAGAATGCAAACATACAATATGTCCACTACAGCATGACTGTTCATGTTTATGTCTCTTCAAACAGTGTCACACTGGATAACCAACAGAACGTGTTATCAATAGTTTTTAATAGGATTAAGCATATCCAAAGAAAACTTCTCACAGTGGATATTCAAAGTAATTTCTCACTTGTGTTGTACTGAGACAGGGGCAGAACTATCTACAGGGCTACATACCTGTAAAAGGTAAATGATAATGTTGTGTTTTGTTTTCTTAATTTGAGCAACAACAAAAAAAACACCCCATGACACTATGTCCAAGTCCCATTCAAATGAACATATTTCAAATCTTGTTTTTGGACTGAATTTTCATCACCAGTGAACAGAAAAGGTCACAGTAAGGTAACAACCACACAACCATACCACAACCCTACACATTGTTTTTGTTTAATTATCCATCGATCTGCTTTCACACCAACTTGCCTCTATATAATGGCTTTGTATTCATTTTTTAGTTCGCTTTATCGTTTAGCTGTACATATACAGAACTGAAAAGCTTTTAGGCATCATCATCATTTAACTTCATACCAAGTGCAGTAAACAGATTTAGGCTGTCTCTCTCTTCATGACTATGGCTTTATGTTTGGGCCAGTCAGGCACCTACCTGACAGTACTGCATGACGGATAAGAATCTAAACATATAAAGTGCCTAAAACTCTTGCACTGTACTGTTCATGTGAGTGCTACTGAAAACCAGTCTCCTTAATGTCCCAAACTTTTTTTTTTCTCCACTTTTTATCCCTCAAGTCATTTTAGGATTATTAAAATCCTCTTATTCCAACTGTATCTGACAGTGTCATATATATTCTGTATTACAGTTTTCCAGTTCTAAATTGAAGCTATATGACAAGTGAGATATTCAAGACCTAGACTCCATAATTTAAAGGCTTGCGCTCTTCCAGTCCTCCAACTTCATGTGTTTGGTGAAAACTTTGGGATCTCCACCAGAATTTAAAATAAGGTTCTGGGAGTTTTAACAAAGTTTGTACTGACTGACCCACCAATAAATTTTTTAAACATGCACTCTGGCTAAACAGGACTGTGCTGCATTATACTGACAGGTGTTTCTGTTATTTGGGCAACCATCGTTGATGTAAATGGGGGTGGACAAAATAATGGAAAAACTTATTCAATACAATTCAACAGCAGCCTCCAAAATGATCACAGTTGAATCAACACATCTCTAAAACACTTACAACACATACTGAACATTAAATGTCATAAAGGGAGGATTTACTGCAGGACTGTTGTGTTAAAGTCTGCAATAGTTTTAGCCAGGTGTACCTGATAAACTGCCACCCGAGAGACTTTAGTCACTAGCTAATACGTGTTTTAAGGTAGCGTTAACAAAAAAATTACACAACTGCTTTTTACTGAGCAGGTCTGTTGACTTTTCTACATCCATTTGCGTAATTTGTTAGTTTAACGCTAAGAGAAAAGTGTTAGCTAGCTAAAGTAGCTAGTTAGCTTAAAAGTTAAAGTTACCGTTAGTACTTTGAACTTCGAGACAGTTTCTCTGAGAAAACGTATTATATTGTCTTTCAGTTGCCAACAATTAATGTTTGTGTTGTTTGTGTTTGTGTTCATGTGTCCAGTTTCTCCCGGCCACCACCACAGGACACTCCCACCCCCCCCCGGCACTAACCTGCATGTGCTGCAGTTTCCCTCGGTGGAGCAGCGGGGGCGACGTGGAGAAGTCTCGGTACTTTGCAGGGGACTTCTCTCCATCTCCGTCCACCGCCTGTCTCTGTCCGTCCTTCCCCTGCACTCTCTCCAGTTTACACACCGACCATGGGCTCTGTGGGTCTCGGCTCAACGGTTCTCTTTCTCGCCTCCTTGGTGGCTCTGGTCGGCGTCTCTTCCGCGGGCTCCGACGCACCCCGGGGAGTCGCGGTCGGGTTCGTCTTCGACCCCAAAGCGAAGTGCGAGCCGCCGTGCGCACACGCAGGAATCTGCATCCGCAACAATACATGCTTCTGCTCCAGGGGCTATGAAGGAGAGACCTGCCAGTATGGTGATGTTACAAACCTTTTGACCACGTTTATTTCGAAGTGCATTTAGTGTGTAACATGTTTTCCTTTGTTAATTAGGAAAAATATACCAGAAAATTAATCGATTAATCGTTTTGTCTAGAAATTTGCAAATAAGACAAAGAAAAGCATCAAAGTCCTTATTTTGAGAAGCTGGATCCAGCAAATGTTTGGGATTGTTGGTTGAAAAAAATTACTTAAACAATTCACTGGGTATCAAAATAGTTAAATTATTTATTTTTCAACCGATTAATCAACTAATCCTTGCAGCTCTATATCATATGCTTCCCCTTTAAAGTGTGTTTTCATGTAACTTATACCATTTTATTGCAGAATTTACATCACAGAGATTCATGTCAGCGAAAGCCAGACCTTGCTCTACCTTGATGGGAAAAGCACATTTATTTCAAGACATAAAGAGGCTCATTTCCAAATGATCAACATTCATATACACTTCTATAAGAGCGAGTTATTTTGCTACTGATTTTTAAAAATGTCTTAAGAAACACTCAAAATCATGTGTTTCCTGTGTGAATTCAGCCAACTGTTATCCCAAATGTAAGAATGGAGGGGAGTGTCTTCGCCCTGGAAAATGCAGATGTCTTCCTGGATTTGGAGGAAGATACTGTCACAAAGGTAAGTGGGTTTATTTGGAGTGAACTGTAAATGAAATATCCAGTTGGTCCAACAGTTGTTGACAGAATCAGTGGCTGTGTGATTCAGATTCAGAAAGCAGTTTTTCCCTCTGCTCTTAATGTCATGCATTTAACTTAACTCTGTTTTCTTTCCTCCGTGTGATACAGTAGAACTACAGCCATACATTCCAATACGCAGCTGTCCCTCTTTACCAGACATACATCAGATTCCTTCTAACCTCCGGTCAGAAAGTAGAGCAGCTGGATTTTTCCCAGAAAGTAGTTCAGTAACCTTGGAGTAAAAACTTTTCCACTGGCTCAACCTTTACATGCCAAATCTATCAGGGCTGTAGTCAACCTATGTAACTACAGTCAAAGTTATGTAGTGAGTTTTTAAAGGATGGTTCTTATGTGACTCTTTATGGCAAAAACATAAGTTGAATCAAAATACAAGTTATTTATCTCCCTGGTAGTATGGAGAATTCTTTGAAACAGTATTCAGACTAGTGTTTTTCAACTTACTTTACTTACTTTACCTTGATCCTGGGTCCCAGGATAAATCTGAGAAATCACAAGACAATGAAGCTATGTTATTTTTTTCCAGGCTTTGTTTAATCCTTGCCTTTTTCTAAGAAGATTTCGGGATAATTGTACCTTTTCGTGCTTCTAAAAAATGTATTAAAACCTAATAACCACCAATAGACATATGCAATTTGTGACAATGGGTTGTTAGGAGGCATTGCTTCATTTAAGGGGTCATGGTTAAAAACACAAAGGGCAGTTGTGCAGGAACAGGTCATTTAACAGGAGGGTTGCCTATAGGGTGTTAGGAATCATGACCAGGTTCTACTTCTACATGAATAAAGTATCTATCTATATAAAATCAATGCCGTCAGAAACCACTTGAGGACAGGTATAACTCTGATCAACATCACTGCTGACAGGTGTGGTCTGTGTGTGTGTTTTGGCAGTGACGTGTGATGCAGGATGTTGGAACGGAGGGGAATGCACCGCCGTCAACGGAGTGGCCAAGTGCATCTGCCCCTCGAGCTGGACCGGCTCAAGATGCCAAGAGGGTCTGTTTATAGCCGTATCTAATTACCCTATTAACACCAAAGGTCAAAGTCATGGAGCCGGTCTCCCAGCTGGAGCTTCATCAGCAGTAGACTACTAAAACATTTTCTGAGGCTGACAGTGGAAAGCAACATTCAGAAAATCAAATCAATCTATCTTAGTGGTTATGTGTGATACTTAAGTTTTACAGCTTGTTCATGATGATTAAGACAGTAGCAGTAAATTAGAGTTTAATTTCTGCTTCACACATATTTTAAAGGGGCGGAGCTGCTTTGGAGGCAAAATGCAGAAGTTCAATCAACAAAGACTTCACAGTGATTCTGAGCTGGGTCTTTGTGTGTTCACTCTGGAAAAGTAAAAATAAATTTTACTCAAAGTAGACAGTATGAAAAACACAACATGGTTTTTATGGTTACTACTGATGCAAGCTATTCGCCCACAATGCAATGCATAAATGAAGTAGCTGCCCACAGCTGGAAAGATACAGGTGATACAGCTCCAAAACAATGTTGGAAAACAAACTGATGTCTCATTGGGAAGTTTATATGGTGAGTGGCACACACCGCTTAGAGCTAAACGCTAATGTCATCATGCTAACATGCTGATGTTCTGCAGGTATGTTCACTATGTTCACCATCTTAGTTTAGCATGTTAGCATTGCTAACGTTTGCATACTAGCACTAAACACCAAATGCAATAGGGTCTGACGGGAATGTCATTAGTTTTGCATGTTCTTGGTCATAAACCAGAGTATTGGACACACTAAAATCATGACCTGATGATGGCACTAAAGGAAAAGTTTCAAAATCAGACAAAATCAATGTATTTTCCTGTTGTCTAGGTTAGCCTAGGTAAGCCTCTGGAGCAGCTCTGCCTCCATCACATATGTGTAACTTAGACTAAAGCCCAGATCTGCTTCCTGGCATGCTGAGAATGTTTCTCTATGGTTTGTTTCCCATGCAGCAATTTGTCCTCAAGGCTGTAGGAACGGGGGAATCTGTGTGGCTCCAGGAATCTGCAGCTGTCCGGAGGGATGGCTGGGTGGTGCCTGCCACACTGGTGAGTTAAATCTGGTCCCAAAGACCAAGTACTTTCATATGCATCAATGCACTTTACAAGCATTTCTTTTGTCTCTCCTCTTCCTCTCCCCCTCATTCAAACTCTTTTCAGTTTGGTCTTAAATCCCTGTGAACTGTCTACATGTCACTGAGAAGAATAATGGTTCAGATATCAGTCTGCCAAACCAACAAGAATGATATAAATTGTATGTAGGTGTTTATTGAAGAAATTTTACAACTCAGTGTTTTTCCAGATGTGACCAAACCCAGACACTGAAACACTTCTCACCTCTGTGGCCAGTTTCTGGATTTGTGGTGTGAGGATTTACAACATCATCAGTTGTAAATCCTTCCAGTCACTTCCACTTTCTCAGGTTTTTACAGATGATTAACACCTTTTGTTGTTGATGTTGTTTCTGCCTGTAGCTGTGTGCACACAGCCCTGCCTGAACGGAGGGAAGTGTATTTCTCCTGACAAATGCCGCTGTCGTCTCCCTTATTCTGGCCCACGCTGTGAGGAGAGGAAGAAGTCTCACTAGTGTGACCCAGCCGGGGTCACAGGTCAGTGAGGCCCAATCAGGGACCGAGGACAGTTATATTTTGAACATTGGTAGTTTTTACATTTTTTTTTACCACATGATTTGTCTTTTTTAAGAAACATTGAACCTGTGTAATGTTCTCATTTGACTGTACAAACATGCTATGTACTATACTGTAATTTGTGTGATTAAATGAATAAAATAATGAATTGCATGCCTTATCAAAGCTCATTTAACCAAACAAAAGCACAGAAATAGTACATTATTTAGATTTTGTCAGGTTACTTGTACCACAGTGTAATCTGCTGCTGATAAAACAGTTTTTAGAAAACATAAATCCAACAGGTGGTCGTTATTTTAATACACGTTTAGTATCAGTGTAAATATATAATGGGTCATAACCTAAACGGGCCTGATCAAACAATATATTCAAGAAAGCAATAAAGAAAAAAACAAATGCAATTTTTGTTAAATTGCATCATATTTATATTAATGTCTTCAGTCAAATAGAAATTAGTGATGTGAACTAAGTTAGGCAGAATTAATAAAGTAGACTTTTTATTTTTTGATTTTAGACTATTTTATTTTTCTCTTAAGTGAGCAACAAACAGTGCACATCAGTTTGGTAAAAGTTAAACCAGGCTATAATTTGGCTAAATTACAAAAAGCCTAAAACTGAAAGTTTGCTGGTAATAACCTACATTGTCATTTACTTATTCTACATGATACTGTGCAGTAACACTCGCACATCTGTATAGAACCTCTGCTGATGAATTGAACAGATGTGTGTCACTTGTAGCCTTGAGGTAGTGATATACAGGGACAAAAAGACAAGTGCAATACATCAAGTCCCTCTGGTAGCATTCGAATGTGCACACATGCCAATATTGATCAACACACACACACACACACACACACACACACACTCATACATACAACTTCTGGTGCTCTCTTCTTGCTTTGTGCATTTTGTAGCTTCTTTCTCTCCTCGTCTCTTTTCTCTTCCATCATGCTTGTGAGGCCTGTGAAGGTGTAGAATAAATTCAGTAAAATTAGATTTCACATACCACATTTTATCAACACATTCAAGGTGATTAATGTCTTTCCCTGGTGAATTACAGTACCGCAAGCCCCAGTTTGCACCTCATGTATTAGTGTTACATTCAAGTCACAGAGCTGAGCATCAGTGTCTCTGAAAGATAAATACCCAGCAGATTTTTTGAAAAACCCAGGAGCTCGTTTAACATCACTGATCACTGTTCTGAAGGTATTTTCTGAATCCTCAAAGACTCCTCTCACCATCTGGATGAAAAAACACTCCATCTGTTGCACGATGAGAATTACTTTTAACCCCTTTCCCAAGATGCAGCTCTCTTAAACGAGCATCTGGGTGTTTCAAACATCACCAGGTATTCATCTTTCAAAGAAAAACCGATGCTTGGATACATCTGTAACACTAATACATGAGAGGCACCTACCAGGTGTAAAGGTAAGGAGACGCCTCGGAGATGACAAACCCTTCAACCCTGTTTAGTGCTTCTCCCACTGAGCTACACAGAGCCATGTGCTGTATATGAAGTGCTGACCTTGACTGTGCAGGTGAGGCCTTTGTAGCCTTTCCGACAGTGGCAGTAGTCAGGTAGGACACACCTGCCTCCGTTCAAGCAACGCTGTTTACAGACCGCTGAGGAGGGAATCAATATTAAAGGATTCTTTACACAGAGTAAACACTCGAGTATTTATGATTCAAAAATAAATCAAAAGGTGTATATCCTGTAGAAATACTATATATTTTATCTGTTTATCTTGACAACAAACAAATAAATAGCAACAACAATGATAAAGCTTCAGGTAGCTACTGTAACTTCACTCCAGAGTCTCTGAATTTCTTCACTGTTTTATCATGAATACACTCACGTGTTTGACACTGAAGTCCTTCCCAGCCACTGGGACAGTGGCAGGTGTTTGGTCCAACGCACTCGCCACCATTTTTACACTTTTGCAGACAGACGGCTGCAGTCAGAGCACAGAGGAAGAAGTTAGCGGTCTTCATTAGCTTGGCCAATGATTTTAGCACAAAACCTACAACACTGTACCTCTGACTCGACTGCAGGACCACCCAACACCAAACATGTTGTAAATGATAGTTTTACATTGGTAAAGTATAATATATAATGTATCTTGGGAGAGATAAACAAAATAAAAATAGCTATTCATATTGAAAACAGTGAAACAAGCTTTCAGAGGCTCAGTATCTTTTCGCCGACACTCATTATCAGCATTAGAGCGATGACTAGTTACTGAACGTTGAATTGCTTGACGTAGATTTAGTGTTTCTGGTGACTACATGGGATGAAGAAGGTAAAATAATCTTCACTACAACACTCACCTTCTGCTGTGTAAAGTCACAGTGAATCAGCATTTACACAGTGGGACACACAAATTTGGCCTGTGCACATTCGGCACAACAACGTTCGGCAGCAAATGCTTTGCTTTAGACCACACTTGGTAAAGTTAAAGTTAGGACTATGGTTGGGGGTCAGGGGAGGGACAGAGTAAAAAAGTCCTAATAATTCACAGAGCATCTATTATGTATGTCCGTTGAAACAAAATGCCAAAGTGGGACATAATGATATAAGGAACCATTCGTGTTTAATCTTGAAATGCATTTACACCTGCTCTGCGAGACATAATGAGGTAATCACTGAGATACAAGGTTTGCTTGAATGGAAAGTATAAGTAAGTGTTTAAATTGTCAAACTGAAAAACGTCACTTATTTCTAATTATTTGAGTCACTGAAAAAATCTTAAGATGTGGGAAAAGCTTAAGAGGTCTGGAACCAGCATTAAATTAACCGACCTTTAACCTGAACAAGGCTGAGCAGGTTTAATGCTTGATCTTAAAGCTAAACACGCAGACTGCACACACCACTGTATGATCCTCATATTACCTGCGATGTAACTGGTGTGTATGAATACATGGAGTCACTCACGTATGTTACACCTCCTCCCTCTCCATCCTGATGCACAGGAGCATGTGTTGGGTCCCACACACTTGCCTTTGTTCATGCACATCGGCTCACACACACCTGGAACACATTTTTATTTTATTTTTTTTCCACCATATTTATTTAAACTGTGAACTGCCAGTTGCAGGGATTACTTCAAATAAGCCTGCACTCAACTATATGCAGCCGGTAAACTTACTTACTCTTTTGACACCTTTTTCCCGTGTAGCCTTCGGGGCAGGAGCACACGTTGTTCCTCATACACTGACCTCCGTTCTTACAGGGCGGACTGCACACAGCTGAAACACACAGCGACACTCAACTGTGGGGATTTCGAGGGGCATTGAACACATGGAAAATAGAAATTTAAATCTGACAGAGGTAACACTGACCACATTTTTTTAAGAAATATTGACATAGCCTCCAACGTTCAAATGTCAAATGGAGGGAAAACAGAGGGAATAACTACAGTGACTGTAAGTAAAAGGCATCATATGTCTCCTCTCAGCCATCACGTCCTGTTGCTCTTAGCTGGTGTATTAAATAGGAGGAAAGAAAGCCTTTAAGCTACATCTAGGTCTGTGTGACCTGGCTCTGACCTCTGACCTCTTTGTGTAGAGGGGAAGTGAATAAATCTGCCTGCAGGGATCGCTGAATAATCACCATATTATTAGTGAAAATAAACCTTCAGTACTGCAGACTGCTTTAAAATCTTTTAAAGGGTAAGTATGCTGATATCTGTATAGAAAAATTGCTGATATTTCTGGCAACATTCCCTCTTTTTATACGAAACACAAGAAGAATTCATTTTCCCTTAATTTCATTCTCGCCTTTGAAAGATTCTCCATGAACTTTTCATCAAAACCCAGCTATTTAAGTCTCAGTGGTCTAACATATTATTATGTAAAACATCATGTGCTCAAAAGATTTAACAAATTAGCTAAGAATGACTAAAAAAACATAAAATAGCAATACATTGATCAGAAAGGGACCTCCATCTTATCGGAGGTGAAGTGATTGTATCAGAGTTTCAATAAAAAGCCAGTAACAGCATCAATAAATGTCTTTAACACTGTTTGAGGCTCATTAACCACCTCAAAGATCCTTCTTTGATCTCACAGTTGTTGAAATGGAAACAGGTCCATTTAAAATTCAAAGTTTCTGTGCAGCTCACTCTCAGAGGTGGAAGAGCAGAGCAGTAGAACTTGTCCCTGTGATATTTATTCATGACCGTCTCACCAATTTGACACTGAGAGCCATAGAAGCCACTGGGACAGGCGCAGACGTTGGGCTTCATGCATGTTCCTCCATTCAGACAGACGGGTTGACAGAGAGCTGCAGAGGGAACAGCAGGCTACGTTTAGATAAGAGTGCGTGCAAGTTTTGTGCCACCTGGAAATGTGGTCTGAGAAAAAACCTTCAAATGTTGTACCTGAGTTACATGTTGGTCCGTACCAGCCGGGTTTGCATCTGCAGACGTCAGGCGAAACGCACTCGCCTCCATTTTCACAGTGCCTGTTACACACCACTGAGACAGACACATGATTGTTACGCACACTCCTAAATGAAAAGACAGAAACTCAATCAAATGAGAGAGAGAGAGAGAGAGAGAGACGGCATCACAGCATCAGCAGGGGAGACACAGAGTGTCTGCTGAGCTCTGCTGGTTGGAGACTTCAGACAGACACTGACTGCAAAGAGATGAAAAATGTGGACTCACCATATCTTAATTACATTTGGTCCTCTGAAACTAGGGTACACAGTTGTATGTACAAGTTTGCCCCCCCCCGGGCAAATTATGTGTTTTGTTGACTTTTGAAGTGAAAAGAAGTAAATACAACCCCTGCAGCATAAACAGACATTTTCTACTTTTTTGCTGATGAAATAAAATCAGTGCATTAACAGTGTCTGTTTGCTGCAGGGGGTGGATTTACTTCTTTTGCATAAAGGTGTATATAAGGCTATAAGTTCTCAATGGTTGATCTGATGTAAGTAAATGCTCCCAAACTAAAGGAACAATTAAGACAGTTTGGGAAATACTTGTTTCTTGCAGAAAGTTCGATGAGAAGATTATATGAAGCTCCAACCAGCAGCTGATTATTTAGATCGGAAACGGGGGAAACACCAACCCTGGCTCTGTCTAAGGGTAAAAATAATTCACCTTCCGGCCTCTCTGCAGCTCAAAACATCATATTTCGTTTCTTTAATCCATACAAAAACAAAAAAAATCTGCTGGTTGTCTGTCAACTTTGCCATGGCAACAAGACTACAAACAAATGAAAGAGTTCGGAGTTCTGCCAGAGACTTCTGGTAGACTTTAACTGCAAAAAATTAGTGAGCTTTATAGGTATTGGCGGCCAGATGTTTTTAACTTTGGACACACCCTGGCTAGCTCTTTCCCCCTGATTTTAGTCCTAATGCTAAGCTAAGCTAACCGGCTGCTTCATGTCATCATACAGACGTGATATCCAGCTCTCAGAAAGAAAGCAAATTAGCATAAACTATCCCTTTAGAGTCAGTACTTTCAACTCACAGTCACTGTTTAACGTGCTGAAACACAGAATCAGTACAACACAAAAATGTATCACGGTCACACTGTTCACAGGCTGCACTGTCGTAACCACATCACAAAATGTTTCGCCATGTCAGAGTCATTCAACAACATCTCACTGATTTCACATCTGGGTCCCACGTAGCCGTAGGGGCAGGTGCACAGGTTTCTGGCCAGACAGGTGCCTCCGTGCCGACAGGGCGGCTCGCAGCTCGCTACACGCCGACACAGGGTTGTAAACAACACCAAAAAAAAAAGACAAGACACTCGTCGGTATTTTGTGAGCAATGTGTGGTGTCAGTATGTTGGACAGGTGTGAATATGAGCTCAGATTACCTTCCTCACAGGTGGGCCCTCTGTAGCCTGCAGGACACTCACACACATCAGGTTTCACACACTTCCCCTGGTTCTTGCAGTCGGGTCGACACACGGCTGAGAGAGAAGAGACGTGACAGCTCTGATGAACATAATGAGCCGCTGAGGTTAATATGATGAATCCTCAGTGGTGGTTTAATAGTAACGCGTCGAGACAGTGTGCAGAGCACTCCAAGGTCTGCTCTGTTGAAACGGTGTGTGGGCTGCAGAGGTTCACTGGAGTGTGACACGATTTAATGAACTGGGTTTCATTAAACAAATCGCACTCTGTCCACCCTCCCTCATTCTCACCTATGTGACAGTTGTATCCGGTGTAACCCTCTTTGCAGGAGCAGGTGTTTGGCAGCGAGCACTCCATGTTCCTCCCGCACTGATACCTGCACACAGCTGGAATAAATCACAGGTTTATTTTGAAGGTGTCTATCCATCATGGGATGACTGTACACTGCTTCAATGTGCACAACTACTGTACAGAACACTGAGGGCGAGATTAATGCTGAATTGATTAACAAGCTACGAATCGACTAAAGCAGACACATTTACACATTATTGTTTATTGTTGATGCGTTGTTTGTATCTTGACCCTCATTAGAGAAAAGAATTAAGGATATCTTGGGCTACATCAGTTTCTACCAGTCTGATCTATCTGCTGTGATCTTCATCTTCAGATAAGTTCAATATTAATTTCCGAGAGCCTTTAATTAAAGACAATGACAAAGACATGTTTTGCTTGTTTAACTGATTCATCCTGGAGTTTATATACCAATAATTTGGAGGTTACAAATTCCCAAATTTGAGGATTTCCTGCTTTTGCATTTCATAGTGTGAATTTTGTACGTTTCATGTTTCCCTGTTGGTGAAACAAAAATAAGCAGATTTAAAGAATCATTTTGGAGCCTGCAGACATGCAGTAGACATTCACCATTACCAGGAAGTCACTACCTTTACATGTGACCCCGTCCCCGGTGTAACCGTACGGGCAGCGTCCACACCTAAAGGACCCGGTGGCGGTGGGCTCACAGGGAACGCCAGGGAAGCAGGGAGAGTCGGCACAGGTTATGCGGTGAGGCGGAGGCCCCCATTTGACCCCAGTGGTGAGGTCGGGGGTCAGCTCCACCCCACTCGGCTGACCTCTGAGGACAGTGGGAGCAAACACGCTGGCTGCAGTTTGATTCTGTGGGGTCGCTGTGGCCTTCCTGTCCGAAGAGGAAACTCTTCTGGTGGTAGAGATGGTGGCTTCTGGTCTCGTCCTCCTGTCAGATGTTCGTCTGGGTGAGGTGGGAGATGATGACGAAGAGGAGGAGGAGGTGGTGGGAGTCATTTCCTTGCTGGAATTTGATCTGGTAATGTGAATATGTCCATCTGCTCCGTCGGCGACTGTTCCCTGCCCTGTAAAACACTGGAAGTTAGAGGACATGACTTAAAAAAATAACACTAATGTAGTTGATAAAACACTCAACACTCAATCAGGCTGCAATGACAGAGCACTTTAGTCTTATTTAGTTTTTATTTGTTTGAACACACAAGTAATAAACCTACTTAATTAGTCAGAAAAAGAAATATTTTTAATTTGTTTTGGGTTTTTTTCACAGGAACAGTTTTCAACAACAACAGGCTCTGTTAGAGTATCAGGACTCTCCCTGGACATTAAGAAAAGTAATGTTTGCTTTAACTCCGTGTGTCTGTGTGAAAAGTTTTAATTAGTTTTCTTTGGGTTAAGAAGCAATGTTTTGTTCTTTGAAACATAAATGCTTCATTTGTAATATTATTGTGTGTCCTGTGATGTAATTCATGTTTCATAAAATTTTCAAATACACTATTTCACAACTGTATAGCCTGCCATAGCACACAACATGGTCACTGCTGTCCCTTCATCAGCATCCTCACCTGGCGTTGCGCTGCATGTTCGTCCGTTTCCATGGAGACCAGGAGGACAGGGTCCACAGACGAAGCCTGCGGAGACATGGATGCTCTCAAAACACTGAACCCCGGGGTGACACGGCCTCCTGCTGCAGGGCGACCCGCCTGAGGGTTTGGGCTTCAAAGAAACCTGCGGTATTCTTGGCGGTGTGGTCCCAGCTTTCACAGTAGAGTCTGTGTTACCTTGGAAACGAAAAGGATGAGAGCAAACTTTAAATGAACGACAAGAATTTTCTTATTTATGTAGGGAGCACATCAATCCTAGAGATCGCCACCTTATCCTTTAGCAAATGAAAAACAACTGATTTTCAAAATAAAATCGACTTACGGGTGCAGTGTTTTCCATCACCACTGTATCCGTGTGGGCAGACTCCACAGATGAAGGAGCCCAGCGTGTTGTTACAGCTCACCCCAGGGAAACAAGGCTGAGAGACACACTCATCTACATCTTCTCTACATGTACGGCCTGAAAACACAGGAAGCACAAAGTGGAATAATGTGAGGAAACTCCACAACTTACAAAAAAATAAAAAATAAAATATGCAAATATATATGCACCTGTCATTCCAGGTGGGCAGATACAGGAGAAGGAGTTGGGGCCGTCAATACAGCGGCCCAGTCTGCAGGGGTTGGGTTTACAGTCATCAATGTCCACCTCACACCTCTCCCCTCTAAATCCATCGAGACACACGCACAGGTATTCCCCGCTGCCGACAGGGAGGTTGACGTTGGTCACACAGGAAGCTCCGTTCAGACATTCGCAGGAACGCACAGACACCTGGGAGAAACACACTGCTTTAGTCTGACTCGTTATTTGGATGACACCAAATGACCAATGTCACCACCAGTTTGTGACTTAAAAACAAGCAGGTACATGGACGTATTTATACATGTAAGAAAACAAAAGAAACAGAGGTGGACAGCAACACTTATTGTACAGTAGGGGAAATCAAACTCATGATAAGAAAACAAATGAACACTCTGAAACTAAAAGTAGGTTTACAGAGAAAAACATCTTAGCTCACAGTTGCACAAACTATTACTGTACAGTTTATGCTCTAGTTCAATTTTCATAGTATAGTTTTGCATAGTTTTTGCATTTAGTCAGTGCACTTTACTCGTGTGCAAACAGGAAATCATACAAAATATCGACAAAGATGCATGTCATTCAAACAGTGACTTTAAGCTGCTACTGCTGAAAAAATAAACTTCACAAAGAGGAAGGAAATCACACATTTTGTGAGTTGTTGTTGTTTTACCACCATTAACAGTTTTTGTGAATGTTTTGCAACTTTCAGCAGCTTCCCCTATTTCCTGTGTGTGTTTCAGTACATACTCAAAACCTGCTTAGAATTAGTGGCACAGCACCTTCAGTAGAAACTAAGGCATCGTCAGCTCCCTCTAGTGGGAGGAAGCAGCAAAGACATCAACAGAGAACCAAAGACCATCAAAGTCTCTTGACCAGAGGTTTGCTGCTTTTGGACCCTCTCAAGAATTTACTGACCTGCCAAAAATAACTGACACTTAAACCCTCCCTCAAAATACACGAGTTGAGGTGGTGTTAAATAAAGCACCTAACTCCCACTGCTGCAGTGGAGCTGCTCACTGATTGTCTCTGTACAAGGCAGTAAATGTGTGGAAGCAAGCTGGTTCAAAACACATTTGAATGTTTGACTAGAATAAATGTTTTTAGACAAGGAACAGCTTCTCACAGTGTCAGCTTCACTTACAGTGACTTATTTATTTTGAAAAACGCCTCATTCATGATGTCTGATTAATTCTATATAATTTTTTACATTATCACATGTATAATTGTATTTTTCACACCTGTATAAACTATCAGAAAATAAAATAATGATCTATTCAGGCTTATGTTTTCATTATATTGTATTTATTTTGTAATTCCACTTCTCAAACATACTGATACTTCATACTATATTTGTAAGAAAACTTCAACACTTGTAAAAGGAAGTCTGTTCGGGTCACAGCACGACACATAAAAGAAAAACAAACCCAGCAGTACCTGCACAGAGGCTCTGGTCTCAGCGTTACAGTCGTCCGTCACGGTGAAGTGGAACGTGTGCGTGTCTGTAGTTTCGGCTGTGGCCTTCCACATCAGCAGGCCGGCCGCAGACAGAGATGCACCTTCGGGACTCGATATCAGGGTGAAGAGAACCGCCGAGCCCTCGGGGTCCTCAGCTTGTAGCTGGTAGATGAAGTTCTCCCCCTTGAAGGACCGCAGACCAAACGGCAGAGACTGCAGCACCGGGGGCGCGTTCTCTGATGGGGGATACAAAGGTGGGAAAAAGCAAGTGAGTGTGGTTAAATATGTGAATGAGGACTAAAGGACATAAACCACACTCTGCAAAAACAACCACAGCATAATACAGACGGAACAAATCTATCTTGTCTCTCTTTAGGCTGCTGTGTTACAAGCTGATAAAAGGGTTAATTTTTACATAAGACTTCTGCCTCGTAGACATTTCGACAGAGCCCAGATATTATATTGCTATTCTAACTATAAAAAACTAATTTCTTGTTCATAATATAGAGTCTTGCCTGCACAGCACAGAACTTAATTTTTCTGTTTATTATAATTCTTCTATAATTTATTCAGTTTTCTTTATCAGCTGTATTTTTACATATTTTTACAATCTTATTTTTCTAATCTCAACATTAGTATATTTTTGTAGCATATTTGTTGTTGTTCATAGTTTTTATTGCCTTTATTCAAAAAAGCTAGTAGAGAGCTTACAGGACATGACATGAGAGAGAGAGGCAGTGCCAACATCACACTCTGGTTATTGATAATACTTTGATTTCCAGCATGATTAACCGTTTGTTAATTTATAATATTTGTTGTTAGGGTTACTTCTTCAAATGACAAATGTCCCACTCACTACATATCTTAGTAAAAACTCATGATTAAGAAAATGTTTTCTTATGTTAACTGTTAATGTAAAATATTATATTATAAAAAAATACTGTTCTCATATTTTTTAACTCTCAAATATCAGAATTAGCCTCAAAAATCAAATATCAAACATATTAATGAGTATATATATAATCAGTCTAATCAATATCACCTTGTCTGTCATCATTATCCTGTAACTCCTGTCAAGTTCATGCCACGTATTTTGTCCCTTCCTGCGGTCGGAGCACAGCACCGTTTGACCTACTTTAAGTTGAAGAAGTAAAGTTGGTCAGAAAGTGTAACAATGAGGTAAGCTCTCCTCATGTCAGCGCCGGGGGACTCAAGCAACTTCAATGGCTCCAATCTGCACAGAGCTGCTGACAAATTATCCAAACAGCCCCGAGCGGCTACCAGCCACAAAACTCAGCGATGGCTATCCAGCCTCAGCTCCACTGAGGCAGTGACGGCTTTCTCAGCCTTACACAGTGCTGGGTCTAGTTTACACTTTCTCTGTGCTGTTAAATGTGCACGAGCTGTGAGACAAACCAGATTAAAGACGCTGACATTGCTGTGTACGTACTCTCTGCTATGGACCATGTGTGTTTGGACGAGTCCGGCCGACATGTGAGGCAAGGGCTGCTGGGATTGGACTCTCCCTCACTGTAACATAGACCGTCAATGTTGCAGGTTTTCTCCTGGGAAGCAAAGAAAATACACTGTAAAAAAATAAATAACCTCAGTGTTTATTTCTATCTGGAACAAACTACCTTTGTTAACATGAAACATGCTGACCTGCCTCAGTGACACGCAGACAGAACACGCCACCAAGAGAACAGGGTCGGTTTTGTTGAAACAAACAACACATTTGGTTCGAGGGAAACAAACCTGATTGTTTCCTGTGTTTCACCTCAGACATTCAGCAACACTAACTCACAAACAGATCAGTGATTGTACCATTACGGTTGACAGTTGCATGATGAATGTTCACTCCGCTGCAGAACACGTGGTCGGCATCATTGTTCAATGATACACAGAAAAAAAACTTTATTATACTTCTTTTTTCCCCTCAAACCAACACAGAGAATTTAATGCAGCACCTCATACTGATTTCTTTGCATTGTGCCTAAATATATATTTTCTATTCTGAGTTACTCTCCTGCCACAAACTTGCACCTTTCTGTTGGAAGTTGCCGATCACTGCGTCTGTAAGTGAAAACTTCTCTTGATATTTAGTCAAATCAGGTTTAAGCGTCAAACACACACAGTTAAGTGTTTTGTAAATAGCGGCAGCAGAAGCGAGACGCAAGATTTAACTGTCGTCTCTTCATTTTCAGCAATACAGGAAAATGCTTTGTTTGTCAGTCAGATTAGTTAATAAAACATTTAGTCAATCAACAAAAAAATAATTGGCAATTTTGTTGATTTATTAATCATTTAAATGCTAAACATTTGCTGTTCCTGCTCGTGTTGCAGCTGTTTGTTGCAGCCCTACTTTGCTACATATTTTAGGGCACTTGAATACAGATCTAAATGCACATCTGAATTCCTTAAAGTTCCATGTTTGTACTGGGATAATTCATTGCTGATTCTTACGAACATCAGAAATGTAAATTTATTTATTTTCCGTATTTTATTTCATTTATTCTTGAATTCACCAGGAACAGAGGGCAGCAGAGCTTTGAAACCAGATGCAGAAGTTTCAGGTCGAGAGTTCAGCTGAAGATGTTGCAGGATGAAGGATGCAGGCTGAGAGGAAAATTTATCTTCGGAGATAGTGCTACTTTTTGATCCATATATTAAATTAAAATCAGGAGGATGTCTTACCCTCAGGGTACAGAGAATTTCGGTGTTGAGGCTGCAGATCTGACAGGCTCCATCGTACAGAGTCAGTATCTTGGCGTTACTGTAGCTGTAGCCGTCATTAGATACCTGCCATCAGAGGAGAGGTGTTTACTGTGGATCACTGGGAAAATTAAACAAATAAACTGAACAACAGTTGTTCACAATGGGTCATTTTTGACTACTCAAATACTTAAAAGAAGCAATACACATAAGAGGCAATATGAACTGGGGGCACTGTGGCCCTGGAAAGGTCCTCCTCAGGGAGAAAGTTGTTCCCACACACTAATTTGTTTTATGCACTTTGCTGATGGCACTTTGGATCTGCACTGTTTCAAAGTGCTGAGTCTATTTTCCTCTTAAACCCAGTTAAAACAGGAAAAGCTCCAGCTGCACTCTGTGGACCCTTTCCACTCCAGCAGCCAAATAATGAAAACTAACTTTCACATCTGTCTGCTTCCAATTACCCCAGTGCAGATTTACTGTGGGAGCATTCTGACATCTTGCAAAATAAGAATAGAGTTTCATATTTATGAAACTGTGGAGGGAGTGGGGGGAGACAAAAGACAAATAAAAGTGAGTGAGAGTGAGTTAACGTATTCTTGATTTCACAGTAGTTTCACCAGATGTGACTAACTTTGATCTGCCAGCGGGCCAGTGGTCTGTTTATCACCGTCTCCAGGTCCAGGCTTGAAGGAGTCCGACCGTCCTCCAGGGGGAGCTGGCACTCCAGGGCCGTCACATCCAGAAAGGTGGCCA
Organism: Seriola dumerili; assembly: GCF_002260705.1. Classification (NCBI taxonomy): domain Eukaryota; kingdom Metazoa; phylum Chordata; class Actinopteri; order Carangiformes; family Carangidae; genus Seriola; species Seriola dumerili. The sequence continues at coordinate 200,475 of NW_019174347.1, forward strand.
GGACAAACTGGGGCTCGTCCAGAACCCAGTCTCCATCCACAAACTTGACCAGAGGCACAGAAGGAGGCGAAGGCAGAGACAGACATTAGAGATGAGAACAGGAAAGGCAAGAGAAAAGGGGTAAAGTAGGGAACGAGAGAGACGAAGGAGAGAGAAAAAAAGGAGATGAAAGTACAGATGTCAACTGGGAATCAAGTATAAATCACCTGTTGACATCGGTCAGTTTAATGCTGATCAGAGCATTACATTAAGAAAGGGGCTTATACAGGGAGACACAAGGTCACGAGAACAGGCAGCTTAGTCACTGGAGATTAAGTGAATGCCAATGTTGCGCTACATCTGCTGGATGCATCAGTTTTGTGTTAACAGCTTGTTGCATTGCCTTTCTACAGTTTTAGTAAAGATCCGGAGCTGAACATAGACGTGTAATAATTAGCGATGCATTTCGGAGAATAACACACAAGAACATGGAAGTTTCATGTTTCTTTTTTTGATTTTAATTAATAAAACAAACTAAAAGTACCTTTTCTTTAACAAACTCACACTTGAGCTCGTAGGAGTCCTTGAAGCCTTGACCGTAGACCTGGATGGCGGAGCAGTCTCCCTGTCGGACGTCACACAGACCCTCCTTCTCCAACTCGGTGATCTCTGGGATCTGGTCTTCACAACATACACAAGAAAAAGCGCAGACAAGCACGGACTGTTAGAGCTAGGAATTCAGTCAGAATCACAAACCATATGTCTCTCCGTCATACATCTGTCATCACAGAGGTCCAGAAAAGTCAAAGTCCAACTGTTAAATGTATTACAAGTAGGCTAGAAACAGAGATAACTTAAAAAGGTGTTGTGGTGCGGGTGCAGATCTGTTTTTATTCTAATCCGCTACAAGCTGTAGCTTTAACCTGCTGCTCTATGAACATAAAAAACAGATGCTTTTTTTCTAGCCAGGTGTGTGTTTGTGTTGGTCTGTGTTTAGTATGTTACCAGACAGCACGCTGCAGTCATAGGACCCAAATCCCGGGAAGCACACACAACCCCACTCCGAGCACTGGCCGTTCCCGTTGCACAGATTGGGACACTTGAGGACGGCCAGAACGTCCTGGTGCTCTTCTTCTCTCCTCCTCTCCTCCACCAGCCTCCTCTCACACTCGTTCTCCAGCAGTGGCAGCGTTGCATTCAGCCATGACGTCTCATCCTTCAGCTGTAGGTCAGTAACACACATAGTCACAGCGTGGCTAACTAGTGACTCCTCTAGTAGGCGCCCGCAACCTATAGCAATGCCTGAGTGTGCCACAGTCTGCTGGCACTGATCCCGGGCCTGCTGCTCGGTGAGGCCAGAAGGTGTGGGCCATGTTGGGGAGGAGTCTGGTTGAACTGCCGGTTCGTGGTCCTCTGGGAAGAAGTAGGTAAAGCCCTCTAAGTCAGACTGACTGAGGCTTTGATGTGGGGAGTTAGAAATGTAACGGTGGGTCTGCCGCCTCCCCCTGCGCCGCCGGTGCTGGGCTGAGGTCAAAGCCTCATCCCTGGAGGCTCTAAAGCTGAAGCCTTTTTCACGCAGCTGAGCGTCAACACCTTGATCCTGGGTGTTTTGGGTGGAGTGACCCGGAGGCAGCGACTGTCTTTCATTTCCTCTGAGTAGCTCCACTGAGCCGATGTACTCGGCCGTGACGTCCAGAGTGGGGATGACACTGAGGAGATGCACGTTGCCATAATGAGAGCAGGTGGAGTCAGAGGAGGTGACTGGTTGGGATCGTACTCTCGGAGAGGAGAGGTGGGGCTCTGTCTGACAGGTACAGTACTTGCGGGGGCTCAGTGTACTCAGATGGGATGGCACGGTGTCAAACAGGCTGGAGCCTGGAGGGAGTCTGACACAGGAAAAAAAAAAAGAAAAAGATGTCAGTGAAGAGGAAAGAGGGTTTTACTGTGCAAATTCCTGAAGAAATCTGCAAATAATCATAATACATACATCAACTGTTGTATCCTAACTAACTAAAGCAAAATAACAAAACTAACCTCCACTCAGAGATAAAAGCATGCAGATCCTCCAGTGTGGCGCCCCGTGCTGAGTGGAAGTCATTGTCTGACTGTCCGTCGTAGGTCCCACACAGACCCTCAGTGTGACTCCAGTCTGAACTGGGAGCTCTCAGCGTCAGACTCATTCCCCAGTTAGACACGTCTGCACGAACAAACGCTCCGGATGAGAAGGTCATCTGCAGATAAAAGAATATCTTATCTTCAGTAACAAGCAGCAGCTAAATTAGGTTATCACATTTTGAAACCGAGGTAGTCTTAGTCAATCGACTTGTACAGATTTCAACAGATTTGTTTTAGTCTTTGTAGGGGATAAGGGGTCTTCTTCTCAGTCATATTTACATATTTTATACACCAACCTCAGTATTAATGTTTTGAAACAGCTTTAAATCTTTCTGAAAGTGCTCTGGAAGTTGGTGGGGGTGTAAGTAGGTACAAAAGTGTGATTTTTTCCCCGTAAAAATGCAATGATAATAATAACTGAATAATAATGAATGAATGAATGTTGGTCAAATGTTGGTCAAAATATGATAATGTAAGTGAACTAAAGCGCTGTCAAAATGGAGCAATTTCATATATTATATTTTTTATTTGTGTCTGACTCGTCTTCACTCACAGTGACTTTGCGCCCCTGGTAGGACTCCGTTATCCGAATGCCGCTCTTGCTCAAGTCCCTGTTCTTCACAGACAGATGAGGTTTGGTTTCACCCATTTCCCCACTGCACATGTCAAAAGCGATGACATCGCCGCCGTCCCTCGCCACGAAGCCGCACACGCACGAGGCAGCATGCATCACGCTGCCGCACTCCCACTGACGAACGTGGACTTCAAACGGCCAGACAGTGCTCTTATACAGAACAAAGGTGCCTATTTGGTAGCTCTCATAGTGCCTGTGAGTAAACAAAGAAAAATATTAAGAGAATTGTTTTCCTTCTGGTTCCTGAACCTTGGATCATTAGATATTTGCAGCTACAGTGCAAAAACAGAGAAAAGCCATTATTCATTATGTACAATTCAAAATTCACACATGCAGTTTAATCTGTTAAACTGCAATTAAATATAACAAAGTGTATGACACATCTTTCCTGATTAACTGAATAAGAGACTGAAGTACCTGCCATCAAATGTGATGATGTGAGGATCAGTGAAGGAGTAGCAATAGGCTGAGGGAACATCCTTTACTGTTATCTGAAAATGTGAGAGCAATTAAAATAAAATACAGGATCACACTACAGACACGTGCAACCAACAAATGCAACAATGATGATGTAAGCAGCTACTAATATATAAAAACTGAAGCCTTGTGAATTAATAAACCATCAACAACCCCCCAGACAGTTTGATCTGTTTACCTCAACAGGTTCTGGTGAGTATCCGCTCCAGAGAAAGTTTTGTGTGACGATGGCTTTGACAGAGACCTGAGTTGTCCTGTTGCCATCTTTGACAAAGTCAGTGATTGGGCTGAAGTGGATCCCAGCTCGGCCACAAACCCCGTCCCTACAGGGGCTCCGGGACAGCTCCACCACACAGGAGGACAGAGACAGATCTGCACCCAACACTCCCTCATCTGCAACACAACAAGGATTTAGGTTTAATCTATTTACAGGGTGATAAAACAGATAGATAGAACAGCAGTTCTATTTCCACAGCAGTTTTACTTAACCCTTTGTCTGCTGTTATTGAGCATATATTAGATCCTTTCACAGGTTTCTCTGTTTCTCACCCCGACTGCTTGTGCTGAGCTGCAGCGACAGAGTGCACTGCTCCATAGAGGAGGAAGACTCTTCCAGACATGGGACAGGAACTGTGCTCTCCACCACCAACTCATACAGTCTCCCATCCTCAGGTACACTGCTCACCTCAGGTCTTAGCTGCACATAACAGTCAAAAAAGAAGAGTGGTCAGCCATTTTACACATGATATTCAGAAACACATGACATTCAGAGAGAGGTGTTAAAGGCAAACAGTCTCTCAACCCAACCGGTCGATGGCCACCCACCCTAAGTATAAAATATTCACGGTACAATCACTTATACAGAAATATAGTGACACAGACACACATTCAAAAACAAATAAATGATCTCTCTTTGCTCAAAAAATATAGCCATGGTCATTCACATACATCACACAAACAAAGTTGTAAGATTTCAGATTACTGTGATATACCCTGATCCCAGCAAAAAACTCCTGACTTTCCACTGAAGCACCACGGACGTCGGGCGAGTCCAAGAAGAAACTGGAGCTGGAACAGTAAATCTGAGAGAGGGAGAGAGATTTGTTTTCTTTCTTTTACTATAATATACTATGTAGTAATGTGCACACGTTTACAATGTAAACCCTGCACATCCTGCTTTGACAATACTGAAATTAATCAAGGTCATGCTAGTAAAGCTAGTCTAGAAATAAATATGACAGAAAGGCAGAGAGAGAGAAAGAGCAGAAGGAACCACATAGCAAATAAAGGGGAAAAATCCTGGATGTATAAAAAGTTTATTAGGAAGGGTTATAGTTCCAGGTCACGCACATGACCAGTGGACAGTAAAACAAAACGACATGTTGACATATTTCAATAATAGCTTCGGTCTCTGCTGCCACATACTTGATTTACAGTATGTCTTACTTCCAAAAGAATGGAAAGTCAATTGTCACAGGAATGCTATACTGATATATTCACTGAAATTAGGCTTTAATTTTTCTGATCTGTTCAGATTTTTTCCAGACCCCAATTTATCCCGGAATCACCTTCACTGTTAAATTTTGATAGTTCTCTTCCACGAATATAACAACGTTAAAATATCATAATGTGTCTGTCCACCTCATTAACATTATTTCATAAATACAAGCCTGAAATGAGGTTAAGTTAGTCCTGACTGTTAGCTGCCATTAGCCCAGGGTCAGTATTAGCCCAGTGCTAATAACGCTAAGCTAAAGATAGCAAACAGTTAGCTTTGAGTTCATTTCCAAGACAACTGAGGGGAAATTAGCCATTACTGTTAATTTTTAGTTTGCGATATTATTATTAGATCATTGCTAATAAAATCAATATATAAAATTTAGGAAACAGTTAAACACTGGGGTAACCTTATTTCATAAAAATACGCTTTAAATAACGTTAAGTTAGCCCCGACTGTTAGCTTTGATTCTTTGCTCTGACATGACACTTAACTACAGACAGCGACGCTGTTATTAGCCGGTACAGTTAGCCAGTGCTAAGTTAACCTCCCCACCTGCCTGAAATTAAGTTAAATCAACCTTGAACCTTAACTAGCTTTCCATATCATCGAATAAGCTAAAGATAGCAGTGTTGTTTTTAGCCGATGCTAAAACTAGTTTAGCCTGAAGTAAGCTAGCAACGGGAGCTAGCTTAAATTCGTTTCAGGCTTGTACGAAATGAACTCAACTCTAAATTAGTCCTAACTGTTTCTTTTAGCCCGTTGTTAAGAAATGCCACAGCCGGATAATGTGCTATAAATAAAATGTTGTCACTGAATTAATTAAATGTTGAAACTACTACTATCTCTGCATATTTGCAAGAACCGTATTAGCCATTTTCTCGTCTTTTATTGGAGAAAACAGACTTCATTTGTTGTTGTTCGTGCTCTTGTTTCGGGTTTATCCCTCTTTAGTTCTTGACTAAGTGGGAACTCATCTTGAAACCAACTTAAACCACTGTAGCCTTTCATCAGACCTTGTCCCCCAGACGGAGGTTGAAGCCGTCCAGCTCGATGAAGACGGAGGTCTGGATGGTGGTCTCCTGTTTTAGCTCCTCCTTCCTGCCCTCAGGTGAGAGACGAGACCAGGCAACCACGTAACCCAGGGAGCTCCTGGAGCTGCTGTCAAAGCTGCACTTCAGGTAGACGGTGTTACCTGTCAGCTGGGAGACAATGACTGGTACAGAGGGAGCGGGAGGATGCTTGTCTGACAGGGGAGAAGCAGAAACAGTAGGTAGATTAGTGGGGTCTGAGATTATGTTTATGTATGCGTGGTTTGAGTATACACTATATGCCCATAAAGAAATCTTGCCATTTTGATTTATTGTCTAAACAGTATTGTTAAACTTTCAGTTATTCCTGCATTCACAGCAATTTATCTTTGACAGCAGTAGTAAATGTTTTGCTGACTTAATTTGCCCTGTGATTTGCTCTCAGGCTACAGACTAATCTACACTCTGATGGGTGGATGTTTGTACCTGCAGCCTGAAAGGAAGACTGCGAACAAGACTCAGGGCTGGAAATAAAATCCTCAAACTCTATTTCAAGGAAAATAATAATAACTGAATGACAAATGATGCTAGAATTTAACATTATTCAAAGTTAAGGCAGTGCACGACTGTGCTCTTGGTTGTAAAGATGCATATCTACAATTTATCATTAAATATGAGCTGTTTACCAAGAAAAAACTGGCATACGTTTACAAATAGTATCGCAGTTAACATGGTGTTTCTAGTTTTTTGTGATAACCAGTTTCATAATGATTTTAACGTAATGAGTTTTGATGTCCATATACAGTATATTTGTCCATATAGTCTATGTTCAGAGAGCTTTTTTTTTTATTGTGGGTCCAGTAGGATCTTACTTTTTTTGTTTACTGCCTCTATCATATTAACTACTATAAAAACATAATTTACTAACATTTGACTGGAGACTGGTGCTAATTTCAACTCCAGGTAGATTCAGTAACAAAAAAAAAGCTCCCTCTCTGGGAGAGTAACACCGCTGCTACTTCAACATAAATTGCAGCAAATGGTTATGCAGAGGAAAGTAACTGAAGTTGAGGAATATGAATTCATTTATATGAGCAGCTGAAGCCAGAAAATATTCAGCAAGGTTTGCAAGCTCAGGAATCACAGCAACCTGGATTCCATTATTTAAAACAAGTTAATGAACGCATTCAGGGATCTTTCATCTATCTCTAATTAAACCTTCCCTCCTCCTTCTTTCCACCTCTGCCAGCTTCCTAAAACCTGCCTTGGCATAATTCACGTCCTGGCCGAGGGCCGTCACCATGGAGACAAGGCCCAGCGGACGCCGGAGCACATGCTCAGCTCATTAAGAGGAGCGGTGAGGGGGCCGGTGGTGCATTCCTGACCGCATGGCAACTCCCTGACCTCCTGATTGTTTTGCTGTTTGACCTAACATGAGGAGACAAGCGTAGGCCATAAACACGGCAGCAGGATCCTCACTTTTACATGTTCCATCGACGTTCACCTCGTCAGGGCCGCAGGGCGTTGTGGGTAAAGTGTCGGACATCTCTGATAGGGCGAACAGAGCAGTAATAACAGTCAACTGTAAATCAAGATTAATTAACATACAAGAGTATTCATGGCAGAGAGGAGACTGTGAGTTTGGTGCCAACATGTACTTTGTTTCAAAGATCTTATCTGGGGAACAGTTTAGTTTAAGTGAGTGTGCAATTCTTCTGATAAGGCTGCAGTTTTGTGTTCACCTTTAATGTGTCTCTCAACATTTTGAGTTGGCTCTGCTGCCAGAATAAATGCTTAGATGTTGTATCCTAGAAAGCAATGGAAAGCCCCACACTCATAACTCCAATGTAATCTTTTTTATACTGAATGCATTTACAAAATGTTTCAAAGCAACATATTCAATTTTTTCTTCCATCCAACATCTGTTCTTGAAAATCAGCACCGGCTCAAGGCAACTTAAGCCTGAGTAACATTATTTTAAGGGTATGTTTTGGATCTCACAGCAGGTTTAGAGAAAGGTTGTTGTATTGTAAACACGATCTGTTCACTTTGTAAGATTTGACCAAAACCTCAAACCTTAACCAAAGTGGTTTTGTCGCCTTAATCTAACCACACACAGGACTCAGGATGTAAACCCTGTCTCCAGTTTCAAAAAGTCTCATTTAATAGACTTTAAGTCCTTATGTAAAAGGTTATGGACTTGTAAGAATTGCTGATGATGACCTGTTGTGATAAATAGTAGTTCAAGAATTGTGAGCATTCAAAGCATCACACCACATAATGAAGGCTTACAGCAATATTAGAGATATTATTGTCTATAGTGGGAAATATAGTGGGAAACAAGCAGCCTGATCCTCTGAGAGGAACCAGGCAAAATGTTAAGAATGAATTTATACACATGAGATTTGCACTTGGAGAAACTGCCAGTCCAACTGGGAGACTTCAACCTCTCAAACTCACACTCAGAGAGATTATATAGCTCTGTCTCACACTGGCACACAGTGACAGTGACGGATAAACAGTACCAGCTGCAGGTCATAGCTACAAACTAGCAAGTCTTTAATGACATGTTTAGTTAAAGCTTTTACAAATACAAACACATCTAAACTTTAACTGGTTGACTCATCTTTCAGTGTTTGTATAATATATAAGGAGCAGGTCAGAGCCGATCCTCTGCACAGACGTACCCTGAGCGCAGTATCCCATGCATCCCTGTGTGGGCTGCAGCAGGTAAACATAGAAGTCTCCACAGTTACGCACGGTGACCGGGATGCGGAACAAGCAGCAGTCTTTGCTGCTGCTCGGGTATAACTGCCACGCAGCGCAGGCCGTCAACTGCCTGACCTCCAGCGGCCCAGGCAAGGTCTCACCGTCACCCAGAGAGAGCCACACAGGGGCCTGGGTCCCACAGTGGTTCACCTGGATGTTCAGAGAGAGACAGAGGGGAGAGCATTCAGTCTGATGAAAGTGCTCATATTTTGACTATCTAAGACGCTCATGAACCACAACTTCCACGAACGGACTTTGACTTTAAAAAAAAAAAACAACTAAAAATCTGGATTTGTATTTGACAAAGTTACAGTTTGTCAGTTAATCTCCCTTTGAAAATCTCCTTGGCCTGACAAATCTGGCCATTTATCCGCCATCATCATAAAGACATTGCCTTATTATGTAACACATGTTCACAGCGATCTTCCTCTCTTCCTTCCTCCGCCCCACTCCTCTGGATATCCATCACCCGGGGTGGAGAGCAGCGATGCCCTGGGAAGGCAGAGAGAGGCTGACACTTCAGATGGATCCTGCAGGCTCCTCACAGCGGGCCGCCCGCAGGAAATGAGACACATTCCAGCTCTCCTTGCACTCTCCTTCATAAATACGTACACACTCACACACACACACACACACACACACACACACACACACACACCGATAACTGTGTGTGTCCATGCTTGCACAATCAAACACACACGTTATTGTTTGACACACAGATGATCACACCCGGGTGACGTCAGAGCTTCTCCACACGAGGTCACGCTCGGGCTCTCCGGAGATTTCACCGCCTGACGTGTTGATGTTTGTAATTAAAAGAAACATATATCAGCACGTCTATATAACACCTCTTGACCTCACCACATGCTGCTAAAAAGTTAATGACGTGATAAAATGAAAACTCTAATTTCGGGGGTCAAGAGAATTTTAATTTTCAATTCAGGTCAAATAGTGAAGAAACACTGAGCTAACTGCAGTAAGACTTGAGTGTAGGGTTGAACGATATGCAAAAGAAAATCATATTGCGAGTATTTTGGCAGATATGTGCGATATGAGTCACAGTTTCAGTTGGAATGGTCATTTTTCCGTTTTATTTTCACTGAAAAACATGTAAAATTGATGATGATGATGATTTTGTTGGGTCTCGTACCAAAAAAGAACGTTCCCTTTCATCTGGAGCATATGATTTGGGATGTTTTATGTTTCAAATTTAACTTGCAGCTGCAATTTGGATATTGCACTTGGCAATAACACGATTTCGATAATACTTTGATTACTTGTTCAGCCATCGTTGAGTGATGTTAAATTCCAGACTCTGGCTTTAAAAGCTGTACCAACACTCGAACTGTGAATTCAAGTTTGACCATTTCATGTCAGTATGGGAACATTTCTCAGACATTTTTTAAACCAAACAACTAATCGATTAATCAAGAAAAATAATCTGTAGATTAGTCGATAATAAAAAAATATGAATGGAAAAGGTAATTCATAGTGAAATATATCACAGAATATTGTTCCTCCAGTCTGTGTCTGTGTCTTTGCAAGGTGTTCTACAGAAAAGGTGATTTACCTCCACACACTGAGTGGGCATGCTGGCTGGCTTGTCAAAAATCTGAAACTGGTACCAGCCCGGAGTGAGGGAATGGTCGCAGATGAAGTCCTGCAGGGCCGACTGCTGCAGCCAGCTGGAGCTGAAGGTGGTGCTGCGGTAGGGGTTCTGGAGGACGGAGTGGCCGCCTGGTGCACATTCAGGAGGGAGCGCTGCAAGTACAGCCAGCCAGAGACAACATAAGCACTGGATGTTCACCAAGACTGTCAATACCAATGATCAAATATATGGAAAGCTTTCTGCGAGCCAAACGGTGGATTGTGGACGCTCATTGTCCAGCTGGTTTATAGTCAAGATAAACATTTCCAATTGAGTTTCCAAGCTGATAAAAAAGGTGCAGAGCTGCCCGGTGCAGCATGAGGGACAAAGCATGACGTTATCATTTAGGATATGAATACATTTACTGAATGATTCAGTCATAGGAGAAACAATTTTGCAAAACTTGACTTGTAGCAGAGAATAACAGTGTACAACAGAGAAAAATATGGTTTTGGAAAACATGACAAAAAACAGCAAGACATGGTAGGAAAAAAGTGTAACTCATGTCAGGAACAGCGAATGTACACAGACTGTCTAATGAATACCCACTTTATGTAGCACCTGCTTTTGCTTTAAAAGCATCTGCAGCAGCAGGTGAAAGTGTCGGGAAACAGAAACAGCTCATTCAGGTGAGCACACTTGCATTATTTAGACTGATTATGTCCTGAACTAAACTGCAGGATTATACATCTACATATATAAACAACTTGAGTTCTTTAAAAGCTTTAAACACTGTTCAAAGAAGGCTCGCATCTGCTCACTGCTGCAGCTCGTCTTAGAGACAGGACGTCCTAATATTTACTTTGATCAGTTGTTTGTGTTTCTTTTTTTGTCCATGTAATTAAAATGAAGATACAGGCTGATGACCATGGATAGATTAAGTAACAGGCCTCTCAGGGATAGGCCCAGGTGCCACGAGGACAAAGCCTTTGTTGACAATAACTGTCAAATGTCCTGAGCCAAAGTAGGATGTGGGGGCCTGTGCCTAAGGTCCGATTGTCCGTCCACACTGGTGACGGTGAAGTCAACAAGTGAAAGAAGTGTGATGAAACTAAAGTCCATCTGGCCGACCAGAAGACGTCGCTGTCTCATGAAATCTGAAACAGAGAGGAGACTTACCCTGAACCTAATACAGATCTACTGGGAACATTGAGCAAGATGACGACTAGATTTACTATTATGAAGGTAAATTACCTTCTCACCCATTTTCCCATTACAGGTTTGAGCTACAACTAATGTTTCACCTCTAGTCTTTATTAAATAAACTACCATGATGACAGACTGTCCTTCAGACACCAGCACAAGGAGAACAACCTCTCTAACAATGATGAAGACCTGAGCTGCAGACAAACCTAACAGCATTATTATTATTATTAATGGATTTCCCGAGCAGGAAGTGACTGTTGATGTCCTTATGGTCCATTTTCAGATTTGGTTTCACAGGAGCTGTATCATGTATCAGCTTGTGGTATCACTGTTTGAAACATCATTCTTTTTGCTTAATATGAGCGCATTAGAAAAACCGTGGATTTCAAGCTTTAGGGCAACTGTTTATTTGGATCATACCATAAGTAAATCAAAACTTTGCTTAGTGGAAGGAAGTCGGAGAGCTGGTCCAGAGAAAGGAAAGGTCAGCAGGTTAAAGGTTAAAGAGGGAGTCTTAAACACACAGTTTGAGCGCTCTGAGATGATTAGAAAAGCCAATAATATAAAAACATGTTTGCAAAACATTTAACCAAGGGTGACGAAAAGAGCTACATGGGCCCTTTCAACTAGCCTGGTTCTGGACCTCTGACGCATCACAAACATCTCAGATTTCTTTATCCATTCAAAAAAAGTCTGGTATTGTTCTCACTGATGATTATTTCCACCATTTGATGGAATAACCTGACCAATCAGAGGTCAGCAGGTGGGATTAAAAATTGCCATCTATATGGCTGGCGAGCTACGATAGCTAGCAGGGTGAGATACAAGCTGCTGCTCTGGGAGCAAGAAGCCGAAATGTTTTGAATCGACACCAGAAGAAGTCCCAGCCTCATGAAACACAAAACCCAGGCTGAGCAGTTATAGCTAATTAAAACCAATTTAACTGTATTTTAACACTTGTACACACAAACCTAATTTGTAATTTTATTTAATGATGACAATTGTTAATTTAGCTGTAGCTTGTCAAACAGTATTTCATGGCATCATCATTGTTACTGAACCTCCTGACACCTCAGGTATTTGCTCCATTAATTAACCTCAATAGCTCAATGCACAAAAAACTTTGTCATCCAAAAACTTCACATGCATCTGCATCTTTTAACCATTTGAACATTTTCTAATGTAACATGGGCTCAATGAGTCAGCTAAGGACTGGATTATTGTGGCACCATTTATGACTTGGAGCGGGAAATTAGGGAGGGATTTTACTTTAAAGGAGGTTAAACGACGGGGAGAGACTTGAATCTTATGGCGTTTGACCACAGAAGTTGAAATATGACCACATGACCAGAGAGAAAGAAACAGCGCCACGCTGTGAGAAAGAAGTACCAGCCTCTGCTCCACTGCAGCCAGGGTTTCTGACCCTGACCTCTGAGGTCAAGTGAAAGGTGATACCCTGACAGTCTGCCACAGCGGTGACGGGCTGACGAGCCGCTGAAGGAGACGACAGTAGCTGTCAGAGCCGAACCAGACATCCTTCATTCATTCATCCTTCAGCACCTGGTCACTTCAGTCCTCATCACCTGAACACGGACTCGTGGAGTCCTCGTCCCGTCATGAGGCAAAGGCCCATGTGGGCGAAAGGAGAGTGAACTGCTTCGTCTTTGCTTTCCAGTGACAGCTCAATATATTACACTGTGACCATGAGACGCCACATGATGGATGAAGAGGGGTCAGCTTCTTTTTGGCAGAGGGACAAAAACCACCTGAGGAGTCATGGGGCTCTTTGATAAAGGCCTGTCGGAATTAAATCTGAACTTTCATCCCATTTTTGTTTGTAAATGGTGAGTTTTCCTCATCTTCATCATCATCATCATCATCACCAGAGAACAATTTATGGTTAAACTTGTGAAAACAGTGCGCAGACAACAACTGTGACGCATTTAAACAGTCAAACAGAGTTAGTGAGGAGTGATCTTACCTGTCTGAGCGAGCATTGCGTTAGGGAGTAAAAACACAACGCAGGGAAGAAGCTTCAGGAGAGTTTCAAGTCTCATCGTCCTGGAGTCACCAGCGCGCGACTTTGCCACCGGACAGCACGAGAGTACCGGAACCGATTCACCAAAAGTCCTCAGCCTGCCCGGAGGAAGAGGAGAGCAGCCGCCCTCTCTGAGTTCCGACCCAAAACAGATGAAGCAGACGGGGATCCGGGTGTATACAGCGACTCGTTACGGTCGCTTGTTGCCGGAGGACTGCAGCAGCTGTCGGCTGATCCGAGACGCCGGAGAGCAGCGGCTGACCACAGACTGCTGCAGGCTGCAGCATCAGTGTGTTAGGAGGGGCATCGGCCGTACGACACCTTCTCATGACCCAGACCTCCAAACATCTGCACACATCTGCCTCTGAGCTGCACGACTCCTCACACAGGCCGAACTACTATTTACTGTGGCTGCAAATACCAGTTCTGAACGATCAGAAATGTTTATGAGAATCAGAATCTGCTCATTCTGAGTCTCACTTTGCTTTGAAAAGTGTGAAAAGAAATAGTGGGTGTTAGAGATTTTGTTTGTTTCTACTTGTGGTGATGTTTCAGGAAAAGAAAAATATAAAATATATACAGTGGCAAAAAAACCCAAAAACAAAACAGAAGTAGCCCTCACCCAGAAATTAAACAAATTTAAAACGGTAAAAAAAACAAGTAATTAAATAAATAGATATTTATATTAGATAGATATATGTAATGGGCTACCTTTACATGTCTTACAAGTGCATCATATATATATTTAAATTTTTAGACACTGAAAAATAGCACAGCCGACCTACACAACACTTTTTAATCTTTATAATAATATTTATATTCAGCTAGTTTTTCTTATCTTTTGTATTTGTGTTTTTAATTAGTTTTAAACTTTAATATAATTATTATTCTTTATTGTCTTTATTTTAACACACCCTCAAGAGTATGCCATGAGTAGTTTTTATTTGTCAGTTAACTTCATATAAAGTAAATCAGACGAGTATTTGCTGTGACCTCTTTGTCTTTCCACCAGCACCAGTTCTCCTCAGTACACCTGCACACAGTTTTTCAGGTACTTGGCAGGTAGGTTGTTCTGAGCATCTTGCAGAACCTGCCACAGTTCCTCTGCCTCTTCATGTGATCTCAGACTGACTCCATGATGCTGAAACCAGGTCTCTGTGGAGGTGGACATATTTCTCTGGTTGTGTGTTTGGGCTTGTTCTCATTCTGCAGAATTAATTTGGGACCAATCAGACGCCTCCCTGGCGGTACTGCATGATGGAGATGAACCCAAACATCTGGACTGGATGACAAGATGACAAGTGTCCAAAACTATTGCACTGTACTGCATTAAATTGGCATGTGACAAATAACACTTTTAAATCTTAAATAAATACCGACCATGCAAAATGGTCTGTTGACCCCTGATTTACTGTGCACAATTAAAATTACATTTCACTGCATATTAATCAGGTTAAGCACCATAAACCTAATGACTATCCAAACAGTAGGGACGTCCAAAAAGTGACTCATTTGTCCAAGCTTTTAGGACACATCTTCTTCATTCTAATCACACTGATCTGTTATTCAGAGCAAATTAAAATATGTGATACAACATAAATACGGTGAATCAGCCTCAGCCTGTAAAACTTTCTGCACCGAAATTTGTTTTAGAGGGAAAAAAGTCGACTGAAGGTCCAATCATGGAGGTTCACTACTGGGCAGCCAGAGATATTTCATTAGTCACCACTCCAAACCACTAAAACAGATGGCCCACATGCTGCATTTTTCAGGGAAGCGGCCTCGGCCAAAGAGTGGGATTTTGGATAAGTCAGATATCACATTCACGTCCCTTCAAACTGCTCCTTTCCATTCTCACGCTTTCACTGCTACTCAGATATGGAGTTTCACTGGCCGGAGCCGATCGTTCTGTCAAAGACCTGAAACTAATCTCTGGGGAGGAGGAAATGTGATACGGAGGAAGTGATGGCTCACTTCTAAATTGTAAAAGATAGTAAATTCAGGAGGCAGTGACTGAAGATTATAAGATGCAGGGAATTAAATTTAGTCAGTTAAACATCGAGGAGAGATGAGATGCTGCATCACATTATTACCAATATACAGTCAATTATAAAGAGAAATCAACATTAATTTTTCTAATTTGTTGCATGCTACTACAATCCAGGGCTGCATATCATTTATTTTCATTATCAGTTCATCCCTTTGCCTATTAAGTACAATAAAATAACGAGAAATGTCCAAAAATATTCAATTTATCACAATATAAAAGATAGAAAAAGCAGAAAAATATCCATATTTTAGAGGCTGGTAGCAGCAAATGTTTGGTATTTTGGCTTGAAAAGTGACTCAAACAATTAACAAATTATTTAAAAAGTTACAGATTGATCTGATTTTCTGTCTCAGTGTTTCTACTCAACAACAACTGTATGATACGAGCTGTGTGAGGTGTTCATGCTCTGCAGGACTGCTGCAGAGACACTGCTGCTGCCTCAAACTCAGACTGATGCTTTTGCCAAGTATCAACAGGAAGACTATTTTTAAAATAAAGTGCACGGTTCTGGTAAAATGTGAAGTTTCTATAAAGTCAGAAAGACGATCTTCTGTGATTAATGATGAATAAACCTTCTGCACGTCTAAAGGGAACCAATGGGAAGCTGACAGCTGTGCAGGTCGTAGACTGCTCCTCCTGTCCTCTCCCTGAAGGTGCCTGACCGTCTTGTTGAGACGCTCATGTGTTTGACTCCCAGGCGGAGGAGGGATACAACCCCTCCCTCATAAATCTCCTGGACCGTCAACCTGGTGAGAGCCTGGAATAGCCATCAGGTACAAACCCACTTTCTTCCCGTCTGCCCACTGCTCGTCTTACACAACCAGCAATTAAATCTCAATCGACCCCTTGGATGGAAAACATGAATCTATGTCAAGCGAACATATGTACGTACATGACATGTATGAGTTTGTACCTTTAAGATTAAATCCAGGAAGCAAGAAAAAGTGGTAAACAAAAAGGGATAATTGCCTCGTTTAATACTTTAATCTCCACACATGAGCTCATTTTGTGCAATTTTCTCTCATTATAATCAGTTATGCAGATGTGGGAGAAATGGCAGCACTGCAGTGTCCCCTGGGAAATGTGATATCAGCTAAACGATGCAGGGAATTCAAACTGTATATAATTACCTTAACCTCCACCACTGAGAGGAAAACTGATTGCACAACTTAAATGTCTTTCAGAGCAGAAAAGCTGAAGAGAATAAGTCAAACCCACGTCCAAAACCATGTTCTAAAGGTCTCAACATAAACACACCTCCACAGTTTGATGTCTTTGTCTTCCTCACTGTCGGTTCTCTCTCTTTCACCTGCACGACAATCACAGCCCACTTTCAGTAAAGGTTGAAAGTGCTTATCTGAGTCTCAAGCACACTGGGATGATGGGCTTCCCTGCCGCCTTCGCTGGGCCCCTGTGGAGAAGATTCGGGCATCAACATGTTATGATTTGTCAGCTTGTGTCTTGCCCGGCGAGTGCAGGGTGTTTTGGCAACAACAGTGATGGAAGGAGGTCTCAAAATGTATCCAGATTTATCAAGACAAGTGTTTAAATCCCACGGTTAAGTGAACATATGACTACCACAGTGGAGAAGCAGTGCACTACTGCCCTACTGTAACATTTTATTTGGGTAAAAGTGCAGAAATACTGTCAGTAAAATGAACTTCAAAGGTAAAGTACGGATGTGAAGAGGCATGGAGATAGTTGCTGTTGGCATCAGAGCATTTATTCATTTACAGGCATATTTTGGGGCATTTTATGTCCTTATCAGAGTAGAGATCTGACAGGAAATGAGTGGAAATGACAAACAAATCCCCACAACTGGACTTGAACCAGACACATTATGGTTAGCATGTTAACCCATTGGCCACCAGGACGCTCCTGCTCACAGATCAGTTGAAAAAGGAAAGAAGTAAAAACAAAAAGGTTCGGGGAGAAGGAAGAACAGAAGACAATGAAAGACAGAAGGGAAGGAGACAGAGGAAATGTCAAAATGAAGAATGAAAGAAAGAAAAATGGAAAGAGAAAATTATATTCAGCATTTAAAATCTGATTTGGTAATTACAGCCGTCAGATAAATGTGCAGGAAAGTATGTTTTTGTTTGCAATCTAGAAGGGAGTTAGTAGAAAGACTCTCAAAAGGAAAATGCTACACTTGAAATTCGTACTTGTGCAAACTCGAGTAAATACTTGAGACTTGAGTCGTTTTATTTTCCACCTCTGGAGAGAAAACAGCACACGAGAGCTGCTGAATGTGGGTTTTGTGTTGTAACTGATCCACGCCGCGGAGGGGACGGCCCTGTGTTTTGTTACTGTAGAGGACAAATGTGACCTCAGAGCAGCTGGGTCATGACATGAGCTATTCCTGCTTCCACCCCCGACATCCAGCCTCCATCACATACCGACATACCCAGACCGCCAGTCAACGCAGTGCAGCAGCAACAATGCAAACGTCGTCTGTACAGTCGCTGTGACCCTGTAACAAACCGAAATCAAAAGATCCAACAGGGGAAAAGAAGTTATAGCTGAGATGCCTCTCGCCTGGACATGTATTGTTCTTTCTCACGTGGACGACTTGCTGGATACAGTTCACATCTCCTGAGCAGTTATCATGACATTTAAGACTCTGATTCACAGAGTACAAACGTTTTTGAGGTTCACCTTTGCTTTTAACTGATATTCAACAATTTCACAAGCAGGAAGATCTGAAGAGATAAAAATGCAATCAATAGACTTGCAGGATTTGTTTCTTTGCAGAGCTGTTGTGCGTTTCAGGTGAATTACAAACACCTCAAATGATTTGAAGAAGATTTTCTTGATGCATATGGGTGTAAAAATACAAAAAAAAAAAAAAAGTGTTTGGTCTGTTTTGTCCTAATGAAACCTTAATGATTTTTCCTTCATATTACAGCTTTACATTACATTACATTTCACTTAAATTCAAATCAGTTTGACATAATTCAACATAATGCTGGTTTAAAAACCTCTATCTCAGGTTGCTGGTAATGCTTTGTATATGGTGCTGTAGGACAATGGTTCTAAAAGCTTTTCCCCCTCTGGGCAGTCTGGGTTTTTCCACAAATTGAAAGATATGTTATTGTCTTCATCAACATCTTTACATTTTTTATTTTTTTATATTTTCCATCAGAATTGATGTGGCAGTTTGAAGAACAGTGGTTGTACTGAAACTAAATGTTGGCATGAATGCAGTAAGCATCATAAAATCATAACTGACTCCAGTGTATCCATATTTATCACATTTCATTTGACATGTTTTTATGTGGAGGTTTGCCTTGATTTACAGTATATCATCTCCTCTGTTTGAGCCGGGATGAAAGAAAAGAAGAAAAGGAAGGAAGAGCGTCTGATCGGGCGGGATGGGCGGTGATTGCACGAACTGAAAATCCTTTCTTCCCTCTGTGACGATGCTGAAAAGACAGTAAAAACAGATGGAGGTCCTGACACACAGTCAGACGCTGGAAGGGAATATAAGAAAGTCCAGAAATCAGAGCAGTAATTTCCTACGTTTAGCCTTGGATAATGTTTCAGCTTGTTTCTATTTCCTCCAGCAGTTACAGAGTCATAATTTACAAACTTCCCTGTGTTACCCCAGAGGAAAATTGTACGGCTCAAAGTTTGCTCTTCTACAGCTCAGGAGACAAAACTGTGATTCTCATTTCAGTCTCACTTTAGTTTCTATTTTGTCTGAAACGCTGTTTCTCACATTTTTCTCCTAAAATTCACGAGGAGAAATAGGTGAGACACGATGACTTGAGGAGAAACCCTGCTGAACTTGATTCTGTGTTTTTAATGGCTCCTTTTATTCTCCTTTGTAAATGAAACTGAGCGACACTAGAGCTGCTACGGAGCAATATGTGAGGCTACATGGGAAAGTGGTCTCAGACTTTTGGACACCACTGTATATAAACTAACACTATACTGAGAGGTGTTCCTAATATTTTGTCCATTCCATTTATAGGAATTAGATTTGACAAAATATTAGGAACACGTCTCAGTATATCCCAGTACACTTAAACATTACCACAATTACAATTACAGCCTCCACAATGACCATAAAAATAAACCACGACTTCTCAAACAGATTCAGTAAATACTGAACATTATAATCCTCATGAAGGAGGATTTATTACAGGCCTGTTCCATTATACTGCATTAGTTTCATTCAGGTTCACCTAATACATATATATGAATTAAACCGAAAAATTAAGGTCACTTAGAAATGCTTAAACAAATCAGCCCTTTATTTAAAGTTTACTCAATATACAGCAACGCTTAATAAAATGCATTCCTTTGAATAGAATGGTAATGGGCCGGAAATAAGTGACTGCAGATTGCCTTAAAAAGGTCCACTGAATAACTGGTGCTAGATGTCCTGAACGGTCTGTCTCATCTTGTAACACCACTTTGTTCCTCAAGAGGCGATAGTGAGTCACTGTAACTTGATAAACTTATCATATAACTTATCATAAAACTTACCAGCAGAACTTGAGGTTCAGGTGAAACTGATGGTCTCTCCCAGGGCTCCTCCCCCTGTGACAGTGAGTCATGTGACGACCTTAGTTTTCTCAACTGATGCCCATCCATGCACTGCACCACAGCACATGATGTGAGCTGCAAGAACAGAAGAAAGCACAAATTACAAATGAATCCTTACATACAGTAACAGCATTGTGCCCAATGGAAACTATTTACAACATTTTTACCAGGGAATCAGTCAATGTCCAGTGTTTGCACTGCGCTCATTTTAACTTTCCATCTTGGCGTTGAAGAGTTTTTAAGACCTTTTTAAGGCCATCGTGAAAACAAGTTAAGAATATAATTAAAGGAAAGGAAAAAGAACTTTGCAATAAAAGTCTTTGACATCTTTGAATGTATATACTTTTTAGGCCTTAACTACTGTCCACGACCTCCTGAGCAGCAAACAGCAGACAGACACGATCCGAGAGCAGCTGGTGAACATAGTGGAGCATTAAGAAGCTAAACAGACAGATTTCCCTCAGGAGCTGGTGGAGACCAAACACAGAGCTCAAAGAGAGGGAACATTGGACTGAGATCATCATGAAACATCAGGTGACACAAACACCACTCCAAATGCAACAAATATAATAAATAATGTCAATTAAAAGTTATAACTGAAGATAAAAAAACACAGCTTTACGACAAACTCTTACCACTGAGTCCTCAATTTAATGTAAGAGCTGAATGTTGGTCAGAGCCATCAACCTGGGGCCGGCCAGCACTGCCTCTCTGATGTCACATAATCCTTGAGAACGAATGACCACCGAGTCCTCACGGTCCCTCTGGACCACGTGGCCACCGGGTGAAGACGGCAGAGCTGGTTGCAAACGGCCGCTGCCTTGAACTGTCACCTGGGCTGCCTCTCCTGGTCTCTGGGAGGGAAAACAACTCGCCATTTCTCTGCTCTGTCTGGCACGTGTTGCCAGGAGCTTGGAAGTACTTGGCACAGGCTTGAGGAAAAAGTAGTAGTTTCTCATTACTCCATCACAATAAAGTTCCTTAACAACAAATCAGAGACAGCAAGTTTCCAAAGTTTGCTTTTATTTGAGTAAATTTAAGGTGGATGACGGCACAAGCTTTAAAATCTACTACACCTGTCAGGATATGAAGGCAACTAATTTTTATTAACTAATTATTGAGGGTTACTGCAACACATTACAACAGACCTGCATTGTAAACCAGAGTGAAATCCATCAGCTTATTGTGGTTGTTTTTAGAGTTGTATAGCTTTGGGCAGTAAAGTCAGTAAGCAGAGTTATTATTGAGTAGTTCCTTATAACACCAAAATAATTTTCTTCACAACAAATCATAGACAGTAAGTTTCCCAACCAATACTTTAATTCAAGACACATAAATATTAATAATCACACCCACATTGTTTTCTGATGCATTTGTGATTATGACGACTTAGAAAAATGAATTAAGAATCATTTTAACATTTTGTAGTTAAAATCATCATGCGCATCACTTACCATTTCTTGCTGGTTTGACTGCAAAGGTGCGGATCTGGCCCGAGGTGGAGTCTGCCATCTCTATGAAAACATGGAAAAATAAGGACATGTTAAGCATTCCAAGGACTTCGAATATAAAAGATGAATCATTCATCCATTTAAACATCATTTAGCATATACTGTAATAAAAACAAGACTTAATAAATCTGAACAAATGACACATGTGAAGAATTTGTAGAAGAGATTTATATTTAAAAACACATTAGTGGTGAGGCAACACAAAGACACTGAAAGAGGAAGAGTTTCTGTCACCATCTGTGTACACATGCAAAGCACTAAACTGTAAAACGTGGTGCTCACAATTCCTGCATGTGTGTGACACTGAGGTTACAAGTAGAATTTAAATTCAGGTGTAAAAATGGGATCTAAATTCTACTAGTAACCTCAGTGTCATACACTTGCAGATTTATGAAGGCAAGGGCATACTGCATGACACATGGATGGTACTTGGCAGGTTAGAGCAGCATGAGGAAGGGATGATGACATCATCACAAAGGCAGACTCAGAAAATAACGTTTATTACCAGGTAGGTTTTCATTTACAAGATATTTGGTTTGGTGTAGTATCCAATTAACATATTCACAGGAAATATCAATAAAAAGGTCAAATGCAAAACTGCAATACTCAAATATAAATACACATCAATTTAAAAAAGATACACAACTATGTACAAAAGTGTTTTACAATTAAAAAACTCATGCTGAGCAAGCTGTGCAAAAGGTATTGATTAGGGGATGTGCAAAAGATCACAGGATAGACAATATCTGTTATGTACAGGGATGATACCTCAAGGTGTTGATGTAATGTGGTTGTTGATTGATGAGGCCAGATGCAGAAGGAAAGGCAGGTGCTGGTCCATCATTGGTGATGATTAGACTGGAATTCTGGTCCTGATACAGACAAACATGTGATAGGACAATTCCTTTAGATCATACAAGTTCTTTACATTCAAACATGTTAGGCCTGTTGTGTGTATAAGAAATGATAGATATGAATATGCAAAAATAAATACAGTATGGATATTATGACATGTAAATGCAAGGAAATGAAGGGTAAACAACTAGAGGTGTGATAAGAATTCAATGTAAACACACTATATAACCAACAAATTCTGTAGTACAAATATGGATATGCTGTAAGATACATAACCAATATCGGCAGTGGTATATTCATTAAGAATCAGCAGTGTGAACATGTTCACACTGTGGGTCTGATTTAATCACAGTGGTATAAACAAGTCTTACTTTTAAAAGTGAATGATAGCATGTTACTCACCTAGACCCTCCTCACTGTCTGGACTCTGCCGTTGGTGAGACAGGTGGAGGCGGTATTGCATCTGTACTGGTTCAGGTCCTGATAAAGACAGAGGGATGATGAAATCTGCTGAGAAATGTAAAGTGGTTACAACATGGTGAACCGATCGACGTGTATTCACTCGGGCTACTGGGTCCGTACAATCTCAAGTTACAGTCATCAGTTACAAAATGAGCCTAAAGTCACTGACATAACTAGCTGGACAACAGCTGAGAGCAACAGACACAATCCTACTAACCGCTAAAACGTCTGTCGACAACGTCAATATCACCACCTGAAATGTTTGTCGGTACGGTTTGTCAATCGTTGCACTAATTATACTTTTAGCTAAAGAGCTAATGTTGACGCTACTCACCGGGCTAACAGGAAAGTTGCGAGCTCGGCATCAAACCGCATCTCTTTACTCTCAGCTGTCTCCAGCGGTGGAAAGCCACATCGAGATTTACTCGTGTTGCTTCTTTTCTTTGCCGTTGAACGTGGTTTCTTGTCGGGAGCGGTCCTTCGGGATGCAGATGCATAACCTCTTAGGAGGTTCAGCCATGAAGTTGTTCTTCTTCGTGGGACTCAGGGAAGACTCTGCAGACCCTGCTGACTCACACAGCGTCTAGTGTCACAAAGTGGTATTACAACACAGGACAGGTCGGGGCTGGCTGGTGCGCATGCTCATTTCAGTAGATAACTGAATACAACAGATGGAGATCTCGATAATGACATCACTGTGTCTCCTTCACACACTGTTGATCGTGTTAATTCGTTTTTTGAACATTTTAAACTAAAGTTCTGGCCAGATCTTATATTGGACCTTTGCAGCAAAACCACCAAAGCTGACATTTAAAAGTAAAGCTACATGTTCTTTGCCCACATTGCAAACAAACTTACAGTTTTGACACTTAGTTAAAATTAAGACATTGAGCTTAACTTGACTGATATTGACACATTTGATGCATACAAAACACATTTTTATTTGCTTAGACGTATATAAATCTATGAGAGAGAGATTGTATCCATATTTATCACATTCAATTTGACATGTTTTTATGTGAGGTTTGCCTGATTTACAGTATATCATCTCCTCTGTTTGAGCCGGGAATGAAAGAAAAGAAGAAAAGGAAGTAAGAGCGTCTGATCGGGCGGGATGGGCGGTGATTGCAGCAAACTGAAAATCCTTTTCTTCCCTCTGTGACGATGCTGAAAGACAGTAAAAACAGATGGAGGTCCTGACACACAGTCAGACGCTGGAAGGGAATATAAGAAAGTCCAGAAATCAGAGCAGTAATTTCCTACGTTTAGCCTTGGATAATGTTTCAGCTTGTTTCTATTTCCTCCAGCAGTTACAGAGTCATAATTTACAAACTTCCCTGTGTTACCCCAGAGGAAAATTGTACGGCTCAAAGTTTGCTCTTCTACAGCTCAGGAGACAAAACTGTGATTCTCATTTCAGTCTCACTTTAGTTGCTATTTTGTCTGAAACGCTGTTTCTCACATTTTTCTCCTAAAATTCACGAGAGAAATAGGTGAGACACGATGACTTGAGGAGAAACCCTGCTGAACTTGATTCGTGTTTTTAATGGCTCCTTTTATTCCTCCTTTGTAAATGAAACTGAGCGAACTACTAGAGCTGCTACGGAGCAAATATGTGAGGCTACATGGGAAAGTGGTCTCAGACTTTTGGACACCACTTATATAAACTAACACTATACTGAGAGTGTTCCTAATATTTTGTCCATTCATTTATAGGAATTAGATTGACAAAATATTAGGAACACGTCTCAGTATATCCCAGTACACTTAAACATTACCACAATTACAATTACAGCCTCCACAATGACCATAAAAATAAACCACGATTCTCAAACAGATCAGTAAATTACTGAACATTATAGCATCATGAAGGAGGATTTATTACAGGCCTGTTCCATTATACTGCATTAGTTTCATTCAGGTTCACCTAATACATATATATGAATTAAAACGAAAAAATCAAGGACACTTAGAAATGCTTAACAAATCAGCCCTTTATTTAAAGTTTTGCTCAATATACCAGCAACGCTTAATAAAATGCATTCAAATGAACAGAATGGTAATGGGGTGGAAATAAGTGACTGCAGATTTCCTTAAAAAGGTTCACTGTTGTAACTGGTGCTAGATGTCCTGAACGGTCTGTCTCATCTTGTAACACCACTTTTGTTCCTCAAAGGCGATAGTGAGTCACTGTAACTTGATTAAACTTATCATATAACTTATCATAAAACTTTACCAGCAGAACTTGAGGTTCAGGTGAAACTGATGGTCTCTCCCAGGCTCCTCCCCCTGTGAACAGTGAAGTCATGTTGACGACCTTAGTTTTCTCAACCGAATGCCCATTCCATCCACTGTCCACAGCACATGATGTGAGCTGGCAAGAACAGAAGAAAGCACAAAATTACAAATGAAATCCTTACATTACAGTAACAGCATTGTGTGCCCAATGGACAACTATTTACAACATTTTTACCAGGGAATTCAGTCAATGTCAGTGTTTGCACTGCGCTCATTTTAACTTTCCATTCTTGGCGTTGAAGAGTTTTTAAGAACCTTTTTAAGCCATCGTTGAATACAAGTTAAGAATATAATTAAAGGAAAGGAAAAAAGAACTTTGCAATAAAAGTCTTTGTCATCTTTGAATGTATATACTTTTTAGGCCTTAACTACTGTCCACGACCTCCTGAGCAGCAAACAGCAGACAGACACGATCCGAGAGCAGCTGTGAACATAGTGGAGCATTAAGAAGCTAAACAGACAGATTTTCCCTCAGGAGCTGGTGAGACCAAAACCACAGAGCTCAAAGACGAGGGAACATTGGACTGAGATCATCATGAGACATCAGGTGAGACAAACACCACTCCAAATGCAACAAATATAATAAATAATGTCAATTAAAAGTTATAACTGAAGATAAAAAAACCACAGCTTTACGACAAACTGCTTACCACTGAGTCCTGAGCTGGATGTTTGTCTAAGCATCAACCTCGGGCCGGCCAGCACTGCTCTCTTGATTGCATCATAATCCTTGTAACGAATGACCTACCGAGTCCTCAACGTCCCTCTGGACCACGTGCCACCGGTGAAGAGGCAGAGCCGGTTGCAAACGGCCTCCGCCAGGCGCTAACACTGGCCCAGTTTCAGGGCCCGAGTTCAGTCCAAGAAGACAGCTGAAAGATAATAAGTGTGTGTTATGAATATAGATCTGATATTTCATTAGAAGGAAACAGTGATATCTGAAGTGAATCTCACCTCTGAGACATCTCCTTCACCAGGAAGGAGTGTGTTCTTGCCGCTGATCGCTGCCTTGAAACTGTCAACCTGGGCTGCCTCTCCTGGTTTCTGGGAGGGAAAAACAACTCGCCATTTCTCTGCTCTGTCACGCAAGGTGTTGCCAGGAAGTTGGAAGTACTTGGCAGCTGGTTGAGGAAAAAGTAGTAGTTTCTCATTACTCCATCACAATAAAGTTTCTTAAACAACAAATCAGAGACAGCAAGTTTTCCAAAGTTTGCTTTTTATTTGAGTAAATTTAAGGTGGAAACGACGGCACAAGCTTTAAAATCTACTACACCTGTCAGGATATGAAGGCAACTAATTTTTAATTAACTAAATTATTTGAGAGGGTTACTGCAACACAGTTAACAACAGACCTGCATTTGTAAACCAGAGTGAAATCCATCAGCTTATTGTGGTTGTTTTTAGAGTTTGTATAGCTTTGGCAGTTAAAAGTCAGTAAGCAGAGTTATTATTGAGTAGTTCCTTATAACACCAAAATAATTTTCTTCACTACAAATCATAGACAGTAAGTTTTCCAACCAATACTTTAATTCAAGACACATAAATATTAATAATCACACCCACATTGTTTTCTGATGCATTGTGTGATTATGACGACTTAGAAAAATGAATTAAGAATCATTTTAATACATTTTGTAGTTAAAATCATCTATGCGCATTCACTTACACATTCTTGCTGGTTGACTGCAAAGGTGCGGATCTGGCCCGAGGTGGAGTCTGCCAATCTCTATGAAACATGAAAAATAAGGACATGTTAAGCATTCCAAGGACATTCGAAATATAAAAGATGAATCATTATCATCTTTAAACATCATTTAGCATATACTGTAATAAAAACAAGACTTAATAAATCTGAACAAATGATACATGTGAAGAATTTTGTAGAAGAGATTTATATTTTAAAAACACATTAGTGGTGAGGCAACACAAAGAACACTGAAAGAGGAAGAGTTTCTGTTCACCATCTGTGTACACATGCAAAGCACTAAACTGTAAAAACGTGGTGCTCACAATTCCTGCAATGTGTGTGACACTGAGGTTACAAGTAAGAATTTAAATTCAGGTGTAAAAATGGGATCTAATTCTACTAGTAACCTCAGTGTCATACACATTAGCCAGATTTATGAAGGCAAGGGCCATACTGCATGCAACATGGATGGTACCTTGGGCAGGTTAAGCAGCATGAGGAAGGGATGATGACATCATCACAAAGGCAGACTCAGAAAAAAATAACGTTTATTACGCAGGTAGGTTTTCATTTACAGTATTTGGTTTGGTGTAGTATCCAATTAACATATTCACAGGAAATATCAATATAAAAGGTCAAATGCAAAACTGCAATACTCAAATATAAATACACAATCAATTTAAAAAAGATAGCCACAACTAATGTACAAAAGTGTTTTACAATTAAAAAAACTCATGCTGAGCAGCTGTGCAAAAGGTATTAGGATTAGGGGATGTGCAAAAGAATCACAGGATAGACCAATTCTGTTATGTACAGGGATGATACCTCAAGGTGTTGATTGTAATGTGGTTTGTTGATTGATGAGGCCAGATGCAGAAAGGAAAGGCAGGTGCTGGTCCATCATTTGGTGATGATTAGACTGGAATTCTGGTCCTGATCCAGACATAACAATGTGATAGGACAAATTCCTTTAGATCATACAAGTTCTTTACATTCAAACATGTTAGGCCTGTTGTGTGTATAAGAGATGATTAGATATTGAATATGCAAAAAATAAATACAGTATGGATATTATGACATGTAAAGCAAGGAAATGAAGGGTAAAACAACTAGAGGTGTGATAAGAAATTCAATGTAAAACACACTATATAACCAACAAATTCTGTAGTACAAATATGGATAAATGCTGTAAGATACATAAACCAATATCGGCAGTGGTATATTCATTAAGAATCAGCAGTGTGAACATGTTCACATGTGGGTCTGATTTAATCACAGTCGGTATAAACAAGTCTTACTTTTAAAAGTGAATGATAGCATGTTACTGCACCTAGACCCTCCTCACTTGTCTGGACTCTGCCGTTGGTTGAGACAGGTGAGGGCGGTATTGCATCTGTACTGGTTCAGGTCCTGATAAAGACAGAGGGATGATGAAATCTGCTGAGAAATGTAAAGTGGTTACAACATGGTGAACCGATCGATCGTGTATTCACTCGGGTCTACTGGGTCCGTACAATCTCAAGTTACAGTCATCAGTTACAAAATGAGCCTAAAGTCACTGACATAACTAGCTGGACAACAGCTGAGAGCAACAGACACAATCCTACTAACCGCTAAAACGTCTGTCGACAACGTCAATATCACCACCTGAAAATGTTTGTCGGTACGGTTTGTCAATCTTGCACTAATTATACTTTTAGCTAAAGAGCTAATGTTGACGCTACTCACCGGGCTAAACAGGAAAGTTGCGAGCTCGGCATCAAACCGCATCTCTTTTACTCTCAGCTGTCTCCAGCGTGTGGAAAGCCACATCGAGATTTATCTCGTGTTGCTTCTTTTCTTTGCCGTTGAACGTGGTTTCTTGTCGGGAAGCGGTCCTTCGGGATGCAGATGCATAACCTCTTAGGAGGTTTAGCCATGAAGTTGTTCTTCTTCGTGGGACTCAGGGAAAGACTCTGCAGACCTGCTGACTCACACAGTTCGTTAGTGGTCACA
>NW_019174347.1:229246-264246 GCF_002260705.1 Seriola dumerili
CACAAAGTGGTATTACAACACAGGACAGGTCGGGGCTGGCTGGTGCGCATGCTCATTTCAGTAGATAACTGAATACAACAGATGGAGATCTCGATAATGACATCACTGTGTCTCCTTCACACACTGTTGATCGTGTTAATTCGTTTTTTGAACATTTTAAACTAAAGTTCTGGCCAGATCTTATATTGGACCTTTGCAGCAAAACCACCAAAGCTGACATTTAAAAGTAAAGCTACATGTTCTTTGCCCACATTGCAAACAAACTTACAGTTTTGACACTTAGTTAAAATTAAGACATTGAGCTTAACTTGACTGATATTGACACATTTGATGCATACAAAACACATTTTTATTTGCTTAGACGTATATAAATCTATGTTTGGAATATAAAATACAATCATGCTTTCCCTTATACTTGCATTCAATTTGTGATATACAAACGTTTGCCCATTTTGCATTCAGGCCAGTAGATGTTGCACTGTTCACATGAAGCATCAAGATAGGAACCCTTTGTGGAAAACCTCAGATGCTGTGGGACTCAAATCCAGTACCAGGCAGTCGATTTCTGCAAGCAAAGAAGATACAACAGCCTGGGAAATTTTACTCACCGAGTATTTCACTTACCAACCGTGGACTGCTCACAGAGCCAGGTTTCAGTTCACTGCAGTCATGTTGGTTTCTATGTTTGCATCCATATATGAAGCAGTCATGATGCACTATCCTACCAGTCACCATATGTGGGCAGTTTTTAGGTTACGACCCAGCTAGGGGAAAAGGGAAGCAACATAAAACCAGGTGTTATTGGTAAATCAAATTTATTATGTAACCAGGAGGGTAAATAAGTTAACAAAAATACAAACAAGGCAAGAGGAAAACTAAAGTAGGGGAACAGGAGCCAACAAAAGCGTAACTATGTGATTCTAACCAACCCAAAAACACAAGAAGCAGACACCCTGTTCCTAATGTGTCCAACAGTCTTTTTCTAAGGGTGTGAGACACAATCAGAATTTTAAACCTAGCCCAGTCCCCAACAATCACTACCAGCATCTCAAACCAAATCGCAAATTACACACATGTTCACACAAGTGGTACAGAAGCAAGCTGCCTATCATGTCAGTCGCCACTAATGATCTGAGGGCTGGGCTCTTAAACTCTCTTCCTCTGATGCTTGAACGGCTGCAGCTGTGGTAAGGACTGTCAGGATCATTTCCACACCAATAGGAGAAGCCGGCTGTGGAGTCGGAGGCTCAGCTTTTTTGGAACGTGTTGCAGGCATCAAATTCAAAATGAGTGAATATTTGCAAAAAAAAATAATAAAGTTTTCAGTTTGAACTTTAAATATCTTGTCTTTGTAGTGTATTCAATTGAATGTAGGTCAAAAAGGATTTGCAAATCATTGTATTCTGTTTTTATTTACATTTTACACAATGTCTCAACTTCTTTGGAATTCTTCTATACACTGTGTATTATACTCAATACAATACGATACCAACGAGAAGAGGAGACAGAAAATACGTTAATGAGATAAACCTGAATGTTTTGCTGCATGTAGGAAAATTCTATCAGCGACCGATTTTTTCTAATAACATGAGAGTGAGTTAATTGTTCAACTATATTTATCCTTGTCCTGCAAATGTTTGCATGTTTGGGACCAGGTATGGTTAGCATAGCAAACACTAAGTTATCAGCTAGCTAGGTTAGCAAAGTCCATCCGTAATTCACAGTAACTCTAATATTAATTTGGATGTTAACTGTCTCCTGTTCTCCGGTCAAAGCACGTAGGGAAAAAAAACACACTAGCTTTTAGCGAGCATCATAGACATTAAAGACTCAGCCGGGTCTGGGCCCAGAGATCCAGCTAAAGAGCAGTCCCATTGGTTTTCCGAGTACAACAACCCACAACCAGGCCTGAAGCACGCCACACGTGCTGGACAGCCATTACTGTTCTGGTGGTGGGCCTGAACGGTGTTTGTTGATTTCCTGCTATTTCCCCCACACCAGCCCTTCCCTTAGATGCAGGCTGGAATCAGATTACATAACATGCTGTTTTATTAAGACATATTTACACACAGAGTAAACCAGCATGAAGTCCACAAGCAGCAGCAAAAATCTATAAACTGCAGCTGTAAGTGAAGGTAAACTGCAAGTATAAGTCCAACAGCAGCTGTGCACGAAGTTCAAGTTACTAATAAACAATAATCACATTGTTCATAAACATACAGCTGATTAATTTGAAAGCAATTTTGACTAAATGAAAGGCTTAAATGTTCACATATGTTACTCCTGGGCCCACAGAAAGTTAAGTCTGTATTATCTGTCCTAAAGCTAGACATCACAGAGAACATGAAATAAAATCTGTGGAGTGGTTAAAGTGAGTTTTAAGTTCATGTAAACCTCTGACTTCAACTGTACAGAAGGGGTTGAGATTAAAACATTAAGTCTGAATTAGAGTTCAGTGAGTGTTTGTGGAGAGCTCTTTGTTTGCTCTGTCTGAGCTTATGAGTTCATACAGAGAGCTCTCTTGTCTGATTTTCTTTTCCTCTGGGACAGCGTGATTTATGTGCAGTACTTTTTCTTTTAGTGTTCAAACAACAATGCAATTAGGCTCCATCATGTTGTCAGAGTGACATGGAGACGTCCCTGAGGCCGCTGAAAAGCAGGGTCAACGGCAGCATCTCAGGGCTGACATGCTTGACAAAAGGCTCCTGTAATTGTTTCAGCAGAGCCACTGATTGCACGGTGGCTGTAAATGTCACTGGACACAATGGTGGAGGTTTTTCAGACGCAGAGCTGAGGGGCCAGGGGTTGAGAGGAGCCTCTGAAGGTGGCAGCTCCCGGTTTTACAGGGGCAGTGAGGTCAGCTCCTTCACAGGCGCTGTTTGGTCTCGGCTCAGGTTTCCTGTTGCTTTTGCCCCGTCGTGTCAGATGTCTGAGCTGGTCCAAACAAAGATCTCCTGTCCTTACTGTGTGGCTCTTGTAAATCACAGCCCTGACCTCTGATGTTATTGTTTTTCTACCATTGTGACCTTAAAACTTAAAAGGATTCCTTAGCTCTAATAAGTTATGATAGCAGTTGATGTACTGACAAAACAAAAAGGAAAAGTTTTACATTTTAGCTTCAGTCCTAGTGGAAGAGGAACAAGCCAAACAAAGCAAACAAAGTTTACATATTATCACCATGTCAATTTGATATGGCCTATAACTATGAGCCACATTACCGTCCATTTGGAGTCATGTTTCTGTCCACCTGGTGGATTTAAATCCACTATTTACTCTCCTATTAACTTTGTGTTTCTGCTGTTTGATGCTGAGGAGCTTTTACGCTGAATACACTAAAAAGCCATGTTGATGTGCTGTTGTTTTTTTATATAGATTGAGATTTGTTCATTAAAATACTTGGTACTGAGGAAAACCAGCAGCCTCCTGTTTGCTACCAGGTCATTTCTGGACTGTTTTCTTGACTTTTTGGGGGGGTTCAGTCTGTAAAGTGACAGCAGACATTAAACAGCTTTTTCTCATGCAATCTGGAAGAGGCATCATCTCCTCATGCCTGCCTCCCGAGACGCTCTACACACTGTAAGCATTGATGATGTTGGCATCATCATACAGGACCTTTGAATTAATTTAGAGCCATGCCCTCATTCCCAAACCTGTATTTCTCCCAGTTTAACTCTACAAGTCGAGTATAGAAATTAAAAACTGTCTGCACCTGCTAAAAAAAATTGAACTAACACTTAATACAACCATGTGCTGAATCAGCTGTTCTCTGACTGCTCCCAGCGGCAGGACTCGAGTGTCTGCTGCCATCTAGTGGAGACATCACATCACACACGATGTGATGTGATACTGTTGGGGTTAATTCTCTCTTGAATTCTCTCTTTAACGATTAAGACATCGAAATGAAACATGGTGGATTTAATCCACATGTATTAAATACTATACAATTATACATCAGAAATTATTTGTTGATTATATCTTGGATTAATAATTAGAATCTGCGAAGTAACTAATATCTATGGATGTCAAAGTGATATATTTTCCCCAAAAATGTAGTGACGCAAAATCATAAAATAGCATAAAATTAAAATACTCAAGTAAAGTAGAAAGAAGAACTTGCAAAATTGTGCCTAAGTACAGTTCTTGAATAAATGTAGTTTGCTAACACTTCAACCTCTGGTGTTGTCTTAACCATGAATACTCAACAACAGTGTAAATCATCTAAATATTGGATGAGTAAGCATGAAACTAAAAGTAAAGATTGTTTTCTTTCGAGAAAGAAAACCTAAAATACACATAATCTAATATATCTGTAATTGAATATTCTACCCGCCATAGAATGTCTTGAAATGAACTGATAATACGACTACAAGGTGCCAGGATTTCTGCTGTTCAGCGGGCACTTTGTTTGCAGTGTTGCTAAGTTCCTGTTTTCTGTTTTTGTTGAATGTCTTACTGAGCTCAGCCCACTTCCCTTAATTCTTTTTGTTAAGAAGACTAAAGGCGCTCGTTACCAGGCAGCACTTTTTATGTGTTGTGTCTGTAATAAACCCTTGTGCTACTGTCTGCCTCTTTCTCCTGGGGCTACCACTGTGTTCCGAGTGGAGTTGGATTTAAGCTTGAGAGTCTCGAGACGTTGACAGGCCTGGCATTGAGATTCAAGGTAAGCAGATACCTCATTTGTCCGTCGACAAATCAAAATGGCTCCATATGGTTTGTTGCATCCACTGCCCTCAGTCTGCTTTGAAGGAAAAATCCAATTCTCTGCAAGTCAAGACCTCCGCCTTGCAAGAAGCAAATATTTTAAGCTGCCAGAGACTGAGATCCAGAGTGACGTGTGGAGCATCAAGCCGCCGGATTTCTCCCTGAAGCTGTACAGATCTCTGTCAATTCCTCAGGAGAAAGAAAGAAAGACAACTGTAGAAGTCCCACAAACCACTGAAACAAAGAGGAGAACTGGAATATTTCTACCTAATGTTTTAGATGAGAGTTACAAAAGGAAAGACCATCCAAAGTTCATCACATTGTACAGGCCTCCTGATCCTCTGCAGACTGAGCTGATGTTTATCAGGATGGGAAAGTATCTTTCTGAACCTTACAAGAACCCAAAACCTCATAACTTCAGACCGGTAAGTCTCTTTAAACTCCATGTATTATAATACTGATGTACATAGACTCAATACAAGACCAGCCTGCAGGGTGCTACACATTTCACCTTGTTTCAAGTAAGGTTGTAATATTTAATTTGACCACAAGATGGTGATAAACACAAAGACTAAACAGACTAAACATTTTTGCGTTTAAATCACTCACTTCAGCTTGATGACGACCTTCCAGACATAGTAACTACATATGAGAGAGATCCTGGCAACCTGAATTTAAAATTAAGGCACTTGGACACAAGTAAGTAGAT
The DNA here is from genome assembly GCF_002260705.1 of Seriola dumerili. Classification (NCBI taxonomy): domain Eukaryota; kingdom Metazoa; phylum Chordata; class Actinopteri; order Carangiformes; family Carangidae; genus Seriola; species Seriola dumerili. Next base: position 234,657 of record NW_019174347.1, read on the forward strand.
TGAACAATCTTTTTTTACTTTGTTCTCTGACGTCATTTTGGCTGAAACTTTGTCTCAGACATTGGTATTCTGAGTGTCACAATTTTGTATCTAAACTGCAGCACCATCTTTTATTGAAACAAATGCAGAACAAAAGGCTGTTATTTTATTATTACACTTCATGCACCTACAAATGAATGACTTAATGTCTTTCTTTTTCCAGTGCGGACCATCAGATCTGACATATACTTCAGTTCAAGGGACGCCAAGACAAGGATGGACACATATAAACCTGCAGAGCCCAGATGGGATGCGGGGCTCATCCTCCCTCTGCCGCCCTGGCCTCCAAAATCAGCCTCCTACACTGTCAGTAGATGGTGTTTTAACATTATATAACATTATATATATATACATTTAAGTGATCAGCTCTGATATCACAGTTTGTCACATTTGGTCAACAGTAAATACCTCTACAGTAAAAACAACCCACATCATGCACATTGTGTTCAGTATGAATGATATCTTAAAAAGACATAATTTATTGTGATTACGAAGTGGAAAGTAGCATTTTCTCTGTACTGTACAATTTTGAGGTACTTGTATTTATCTTGAGTATTTTTAAACTTTAACTCCACCACATTTCAGAGAGATTATTGCACTATTTGATCCACTACATTAATCTGGCAGCTATTTTACACTCAAAACATATGATGACTTTCTAAAAACATGGTGCATTGTTGTACATTGGACTACCAACCAGTATATGAAGCAGTTAAAACTACATGTAAATGCTTTTAAACTTTACAGTACTGTCTGAAAGTTGGCCAGAAGTATTACACACGCATAAGAACAAGGATCTAATTGAAGCTAAATTATCATTATAACCAGCAAACAACATGGTTTCTGGTGAATCCTGTTACATTTTTTATCATTTACTTACAGTTGTGGGAGTCTACCTAATGGAACCAGTGATATTTATCAGTTTAGACAGCTTGGATTTACAGCCACGTTGAAACTGACAGTTTGTGTTTCACAGAGACACCGGCGAAGAAGAGGAGCACACAGCGCCTTCTTGGACCGAGTGGAAGAGAAGCTCTCAAGATCCTGGAAAAATAAATCATGATTCTTTCTTTTCAAATCTATATTTCATTAGTTTTCTGTGTGTATATTCACATTCTTTTGTTTAATCTGGTGAATCAATATAATATGTGTTGAGAAAGCGAAAAGTTCCAACTAACAGACTGTTTCCATTAATTTGTGCATAAACAGACTTTATGTTGTTTGAGATTTGACTGGAACTCTTTTCATGACATTATTGCGCCCTCTTATTATGTGATGGTGTAATGACTGAAGAATTAGTGCCAAAAACTGTTTATCTCAAACAATTCGTACAACATTTGGATATCTGACTTATAACTATAGGCGACAAAATAAAACAAATAACCTCAACAAGATATCGCTGTGATGACAGAAAAATACTGTATAACTGAGTATAAGCTGAGGATATAAGTAAGGATCACGTCAGTGATTTTTCATGTTACCTCGTTTACTACAATTTACATGTACTTTACTATATTACATCACACATAATTACAGCCTTTTTCCCATTTTCTGAATGTGTTTTTACTATCTTCCAGGTAGCTACATGATTTCTGTTGTTTCAATGCAACATTAATGAAATTCAAGACATTCTTACACCATCTCAACTGTCAGAGTTATGTTATTAAAGCTGATTTAAACCAAAGAGGACTCAACAGAACTGGCAGAGATATAGCATGAAACTTGCAGTGACTGGTGTCATGGAGGACACAGCGCACCACATTATGAAGCCCACTGGTCCACTGACAGCTGCCTCGTTCGGTACCCCAAGAGTTATAAACACGTGAGGCCTGCACATGTCTGAAGCATATCTGTAATAGCTGCACATGTGTGTTTAATGAGTCATGTGTGACTCTGTGCATAACTCATGGACTAAATATAAAATGAAAGGAATATCATGACCCAGAGGCTGCCATGTGTTCTACTTATTTTAATCCCCTGTTATGCTTTCCAGAATCTCAAGAATCTCATCAAATCTTCCCTCTCATTAAACAGGTGTATTTCAACATGAATAATAAAGATTGTATTTACGTTGTGTCACTTTTGTTATGCCAACTGGGACAAATTTGTACAGGGAAAACAAAAGAGGAGCCTAAATATGGGTTAATTATCCACCTCCCTTTTATGGGAAGCTGGAAAAATGAAGCACAGGATATGTAATAGAACTAATATGGTAAATAAAGCATACGAGACAAAGGGATGCTCTGTGGAATTAGTGTGATAATCTCAATGACCCCACAGATCCTTTGTCCAAGCAGCTTATTATGACCTGTAGTTTCATTGTTAAGGGTCCGTGCATGAAGTATAATTCTCCTGCAGTTTCTCACGTTGTATAATGAAAAATGCCTAATTTATTGCCTAATTTGATTGTCCTACTTGTGTGCAAATGTATGTTGACGCTTGTGAGCTCGACGCACCAAAGCGTCCAACCAGTACTGACTTTAACCCAAACTGTGATCTTTCCCTAAACGTAACCCAGTTGTTTTTGTGCTTAAACCTAACCCCATCTTCAACAGTGTCACGTCATAAAAATGTGAAAGTTATTTATTTTTCAACAGTGATTTCGAAGTTTAGATGTAGCATATTTTCTGCAGTAGGGGGCGCTAATTTCCAGAAACTGTCAGTTGTCAATATGACTTTTAAATGGACCATATGTAACCTGATTTATAAGCTAAAATAAATTTATTTTATCATTGTTTGCATTCTGTCCTATTTCATTTGTAATTTTTGTTGAGTTTTGTGTATTTGTATAGAATACCATTATGGAACAGGCATGAAACTGTCTTAAGGATAAATGCAGTGGTATGTGGCATCGATCCATCCATAAAAATAAACATTAAATAATAAATTACAATAAGTTTTCATTATTTTCAATGAAATAACTGACTAATACCTGATTGTACTTGTTGAAATTATTATTATTGTTAAATAAGTAATCTCTTGATCATACATGGTGGCTCTTCCTGTGTGCAGATTCAAATGGGGCTGTGTAAAAATAACCAAATCAAAAAACCTAATGTGACCTAAAACAGCAGCAGGTTATGTAAGGCAGCCGGTGGCTAAAAGCCAGTGACTGTTTGTTATCCTTCATGCATGATGGGCTGCAGTGTGTGTGTGTGTGTGTGTGTGTGTGTGTGTGTGTGTGTGTGTGTGTGTGTGTGTGTGTGCGTGCGTGTGTTTGTGTGTGTGCGTGCGTGTGCTGCTTTTCCTTTCCTGCCCTCTGACCAATCATTTTAAACAAAAACACGCGGTCGAACGGGGCGGCGCTGTTTCTGCATACACACACACACACACACACATACACACACACACACATACACATTGTGGATGAACACACACACCCTCTTTATCTCTCTTAACACACACATACACACGCAAACGGACAGAGGGGCAGGACGACTCGCCGAGCTGAATCTACGGTGAGTTCAATCTGAATTTACTGACATTTATCTGCTTCTGTACGTCCTGAAAGTCACTTACTGGTTTAATATGAGCTGTAAGATACTGAACGACAATGAAAACACAGACTGTGGAGTAACTCGTCTGAATCATATCAGAAAATGGACTTTGAAACGTATTTTGAACTGTACATTTTCTCTCAAAAGCCACAAATCTCCAATTTGAAGTGTGATGAATTACATCATCAAAATGTAATAAATAAATAAGAAAAAATCAACAGATTAATCCATGATAAAATAATATTTGGTGCTTGCTTTTATGCAGTATAGTTGAAATGAGCTCCACCCCAATCAGCTACTGCAGTAAAATCAATCTTTTTAATGCGTGAGTAATAGAAAATGCTTTCATGATATAAAATAGAACCATTTTCTGCATTGTTCTTTCACTTTAAAACCAAGTAGCCTACATTTTCCTGATTATACTTACATTCTTATGTAGAAACGATCGATTGATTAATCAATTGGTTGATCAACAGATCAGCTGTTTTGATTATCAAATAATAATTTTAGTCACTTTTCAAGCAGATATTTGCTGTTCCAGCTTCAAAAATGTGAAAAGTATATAATAGTTTAAACTATATATGACAATTTCCTTTTTTTTTGATGAAGCAATTAATGGATTAATCAAGGAAGCCATTGTCAGATTAATTAATAATAAAAATAATTGTTAGTTGCAGCCTGATGCAGATTTTAGTTGGAGTATTTTTACAGTATAATAATGATACTTGTAAAGAAAACTCACTTTGCGGCTGAAAATGGATAATAAAAAATAATAAATAAAAAGTAGAATGGCGTGACAGACTTGGAGCAACAGGTGATCCTGGTTCCCGGGCAGACGCGTGATTGACAGCCGTGTTAGCCAATCAGCTGAGAGAGAACCGAGGACACGCACCAATCGCGGGCGGCCGCAGTGTCCGTGTGGGCGTTGATCCAAGACTGGGGCTCACACTCACAGCAGCGGTGTCATCCGCGGTAGATCCACACGGGACACCGAGGACTGACAGGGAGGGTGCCTCCGTCTCCAGCGAGGGTTTTCTTTTTCTGTCGTCGATGCCCGAGATAAGAAGCGGGAATACTAATAATTGTCGGGCTGTGTAGACGCTGGAGAGGATCGTGACTGTGCTCACTCAGGCTCAGCTGCTTTAGTCTTTTCTCCACAGATGGCTCTCACTGGTAGGTAACCAGTTTTATCTGGACTGGGAATAAAAATGCATTTGTCCACCTGTCGGCCCTCTGTGAATGTAGTGCAGTCTCATATCCAAGCAAAATACACAGGCACCGATTAAACTCTGTAGTAATACTAATAAGATCACAGTATAATTAGCAGGGCCTTATGGGAGTGTAATGTCATACCATACAAGATAAATTCATTATATTTTGTACAATTTGTTTGAGACTTTTGCATTAAAATCAGCAGGATAAGATCACCGTACACTGGATAAAATGAAGTATATGAAAGTAATAAGCTGCCATAGTACTTCTGATAATGCCTGTTACATTGATATCAACATAATAATGACACTTTGACACCAGAATATATACAGCAAATAGCTCAGATGTCGTTTCCTGGTCTTACATGGTTATGGACTTTGGCTTTTCTGGGTGAAATGAAAGCTGAGAGCCTCCGTCTGTTTGGTCCATGTATGTGAAAATCTTCTGATTGGCACCTGTAGTCATCCCTAAAATGTCGTCATATTTCAGTAATTGATATATTCAGTATAAAAAAATACTATAATATTTGTTTTTCGCACGATAAACATAATGATAAATGACCTTTCACTGCTCAGGTCAACAAGCTGGAAACACCACGCGTCATCTGACGTATCGTGTTATAAAGTTTTTATGGTGAATGTGTCAGCAACCATTCATCTATTTACACACCCAGCAGTCTCAGAGCGGCATCAGCATTCATGTTGAGTGGTGTTTTCTGGCCATGTGACGAATGAAAATCTAATATTCACTCTTTCCTGTGTCTTTAGTTTGTTAGATCATCCCCCACCATGTTCACAATCTAGTCACTAACTTTGTCTGTCGGTCAGTATCATCTATTCAGTGGCTTTATCAAAGCGCTTTTGATTTCATTATAGCATTACATTGTTAAGTCCAGCTTTAAAGGGTGGTGATGTAACTTTTGAAAGAGGACATAACACAGTCTTCCTCTCACAAATGCAGAGTTGAATTCATAAGCAATGAAATGCACCTTTGATCAGTTCAGTACACTTGAGGATTGTGCTGCTGCAGCCCGACCAGAGGCTCACAGAGGCTAATGCGAACTTTACATAGATATTGTGTGACTTACATCACTCAGTTTGTTGATTTATGACTCCTCTGTACACATGCTACAGTTTTACTATGTTTTCCTTCATTCAAATCTCACAATGATGGCGTCTTGAAAACAACAGATCTTGGGAATCTTGGGAAATCTCATGTTCAGTAAAAGTTGCATTATCTCGCTTCAAGCGCTACTGCTTCTGTACGCCTGTGTGTCACCCACAATAACATGTGCAATATTCTTCCAGGTAATTGCTGCAGCCATTTTGGAATTTAAGCAACTCTTTGCCTCTGCTGGACAGTCGGATCAAACCTCTCACGTCACAAATCCTTCCTCATGAGGAAAGATGGGGAATGGATTGTCGGAACAACCTAGCTTCCTGTCAAGCGTCCCGTTCTTCCAGTCGTTTCACATCGCCATCCTTGGGCTGGACTCTGCGGGGAAGACCACCGTTTTGTACCGACTGCAGTTCAACGAGTTTGTGAACACGGTGCCCACCAAAGGTTTCAATGCGGAGAAGGTCAAAGTGTCTCTGGGCGGACACAGGACTGTGACGTTCCACTTCTGGGACGTGGGTGGTCAGGAGAAGCTACGCCCCCTGTGGAAGTCGTACACGCGATGCACGGACGGCATCATATTCGTGGTGGACTCTGTGGATGCGGAGCGCATGGAGGAGGCCAAAACGGAGCTCCATAAAATCGCCAAGACCTCCGAAAACCAAGGGGTGCCCCTCCTGGTGGTGGCCAACAAACAGGACTTGAGACACTCCCTGGGATTGGCTGATGTAGAGAAATTGCTGGCGCTGAAAGAACTGGGCCCTGCAACTCCTTGGCATCTGCAGCCAGCCTGCGCCATCATCGGAGACGGGCTCAGGGACGGCCTGGAAAGACTCCACGACATGATCCTGAAAAGGAGAAAGGTGCTCCGGCAGCAGAGGAAGAAGAGATAAACCCGTCACGAGATAGACTTGTCTGCTGTTTTAATATGTGAAGGAAACATAAAGGATTTTTCTCCTGCTTCCACTGCAGGTCCAGATTCAACACGCTGAGTTTTATCAGTCCAAAACTGAGCTTTAGGATTCCTGCTCTCGGTCTTGTGATGATGCTGTTGATCAGGAAGTGACACAGAGGAATACAGTATGAAGATGAGAAAGTTTCAGACATGTGTGGATGCTATAAAGAGTTTATATGGATTTAAATGCACAGAGGGTTTGGGGTCTGGAAAGGTGATAGAAGTTGTTTTAAGGGTGCTGTACGTTTCACGAATGGCTACCGGAAGTTCCAAACAATATTACCAAAAATAATTTAAGAAAAGGCTTTGACTCGTTGAAGGGTTATTTGGTAAATGATTCCACATTGATACACCAGAGAGGGCAATGACATGAGCATCAGTTTTATTTTTACTGTTTTGTATGTTGTTATTATAACTTGTTAATTTTTCTTTTTTTATTTACACTGGACTTTCTCTGTGAAAGAAAAGTATTATCATGCATTATAGCATTATTATGGATTTGCTTGCTGTCTTATATCTTGATTTTTAAAAGCACTTTAGAGTATCACTTCCTATGAAGTTTACAGTTTTTAAATAGAGAATATTGTGTTGGATTTTACAGAAACGTTTGGGCGAAATACAAAAGATTCTGCTGTACAGTAGGTCGGCCATATTGTTATTAGACAGATATATGCATTATGTTTTGCTAAATAAAACATTTAGAACAACGTTGACAATGGTATGGTAGCTATTATTATGTCCACTGATGTTCAGGATTGTAACCTTCAGTCCATTTTAGGCGGTAGCAGAAAAGAAGCTCGTTTGGATCTGCAGAATGAGACGATTATTAAAACAAGCAACATATATATAAAACTCCTCTTTTAATGAGGCACTAAACCACCAGTTACCCCAGTGGAGCTGCTGAGTTGCCGACGTTGCAGGACTAGTTGTTGTGTTACATGTGACTAAGATTGGAGGGAGTTTCTGAAAAACAAACGACACGCTCAGTCAACCTACCCTCTAATTATCACTTAAAAAAAAAAAAAAAATCTTCCTGTGTTTCTTTTTAGGCAACTTGCAGAATGATTGTGTTGACACAGGAGCACACCCAACACTTCAGGGTCCATTTAAATGATTAAGCACGGAAAAACTTTACATTTACAGTCAGGTACAAGTGCTCAAAAGCAAAGTTGGTGCAGGTCATCCAAGACCTTAAAAACAATGAAAGGTTCTCCGCAGTAAAAAAGATTAAATGTCTTTCCACTATTGTAAAGGGTTAAGAGACGCACTGATGCGTTGCAGCACACACAGGCTCTCATCAGGACTAGAAAATGTTGTTAGGGCAGTCTGGAGGCCAGACCCAGTACAACAGGCTGGGGCAGGAGGCTGTGAATCCGGGGGCCTTACTGAGTATTTTTGTACTGAGCTGTCCGGGTGTGTGTGTATTAACACCATTTGCTCTCCCCATTCCTCTGAAACAATTAATGACTGTAAGCCCAGCCGGTCAACGCAGCTGCTGCCTTTCTAAAATAAGTGTGTGTGATGCAGATTGGGCGTTCGCACCGCTCCCGGGCTGAATCACCAAACATCCTCACCCATACAAATATCTGCCCCAGTTCAGTGTGATGATTATGAGCTTGACGTGAGGTTTTTTTGATGCTGAATCTTAGGGGATCACTTGCATTTAAAAATAGAAAAACGTGGTGTTAGTGCTAGATTTCACACATTACAGCAGAAATGAATCACTTCTTGGTTAATGCAAGTTTTTCTGTGGCTTTTACGGCTTTATCAGAGCAGAGGGGAACAGGAATTATGGTAAGAGAGTGAGGAGGAATGACATGCAACAAGGGTCCTGGCTGGATTTCAACCCAGAGTGTTGTGGTCACATGGTTACTAAGCTCCCAGAATGCCCTGTTTTTGTCAGATGTTGATGAATCATGTATTTGTGCCGGGAAGACCAGGTGCCTCTTCCCAACGTGTTTGCCAAAGAAGGAAACTTTAAGGGGGCAAAGGCATGCTAACACTTTTCCTGATTCTACTTCCTTTTCTCTACAAACCAGTCAGATTTCAGTGTGTGTGTGTGTGTGTGTGTGTGTGTGTGTGTGTGTGTGTAAGTCAAGTCATGTGTCCTGTGCTGCTCTCCCTCTGTTGTTGCATGCACCTCAGGTCACTTCCTTTCATCTGTTTAAGTACTCACCGGGGGATTACTCTTCGTTATTGGCTCTGTAAGTCATAAAGCTCATTCCCTCTCTTGTGCTTCACTTTTGCTGACTCAGTTTAATACGTCTAAAACATATAGAGAGACTATAGCAACCATAATCACTTTCATTGTTAATATCTTTCTTTCCTCTGTGTGTGTGTGTGTGTGTGTGTTTGTGTGTCGTCCTTTATTTCTCCTCGTTCTTGTAAAGCCCTCAGTGAAAGGTGGATCAGGGTGAATAAAGCTCTCGTCCAGGGGCCATCCATTAACCCATTAACCTCAGATGATGTGTTTGGCACAGAAACGCTCTTCACCAACATGAAATAAAAGCGCACTGCAGCGCATGTGTTGTTTGGAGTAGCTCATCCATACAAGAATCCCAGCCCATTATTGCTTTTATACTGAGCCGGAGCCATCTCAGCTGCTCTTGCTGAGAGAGTTATTTTTCAGGTTGGGCAGCATACAGCTGCAGACTGTACAAAATGTTCTGCCGTGTGTGTTTGTATGTGTGTGTGTGTGTGTGTGTGTATGTGTCTGGTGAGAATGTGTGTAAAACTGAGATCTTTCTACAACATATGATAAAGCTGCAAAAGTGGGTGGAGCTGCTGCTTCAAAGAGGACTGTAAATTCCCATGTCAAAGTTTTCTTTTAATGATATACTGAGTGTCTCTCAACATAAACACACCCTCAACGTGCTGTAGGAGCACAAGTTATCAAGGAGACTCAACATAGTTTTATGTTGTTGCACAGAACAAAATGCTGCACCATAGTTGCTAAATTCACTTAACGTTTACCCAGTTTCCCAAACAGGTAAATGTGCAGGTTTCTACAAAGCACAACCTTTGTCTTTCACTTGCTGCTGGCAGGGCATGAAACATAATATTAGTTTCTGTGACTTCTTTGAAATGCTCTTTGGGAATTAGTAGTGGACTGCACTGGCTTATGCCTTTGACTTTTTAATCAAACATGTTTTGTACTGGTGGCTCAACCAGGAGAGTTTCCTGTTCATCCAAACCTTGGAAGAGCTCCAGCCGCTAACTCCCTATTATTATTATTGTCTGTACAGAAAATGAACTTCACCCCAAGGCATCCAGGCTGATGCCAAGCCACCCTTTCATAGTGGTTCTTTTGTTATTACGACTGCAACCGTTGTATGAACTGCATAACAAATTAATGCTAAACAAATAACACACGTAACGTAACATATGGCACATTTAAGAGCTTCTAGCAGTATTAAAGTTTTAGCCTCCGTTGCAGAAGAAAAACTCAATAAAATGAAGTATGCTAATAGGTAAAATCAGCTTTCATTTAAAGGGGCTTTTTGTAAGTTTTCTCCTGATGCTGAATGTGGTTTCTAGCCGTGAGCGGCTGGTGGTGATTGTCACTTGACAAGAGCTTCGGCCATTGTTGCGTTTACAAGACAAGAGGTTATAATACGTCCTCTGAGCAGCGCTACATCTTCAGATAGGGCAGATTGGGCGCTACCGTGAGTCGCTATCGGAAAGTGACCAGACAGGCCAGAGCTAGCTGGTTAGCGTGCTAACTTCAGTAGAAGAAAAGACGTGATAGAGACAAGAGTTAACATTGGTGGAGACAGCTGTTGGTAAGTAAAGGAGTGAAGTTTGATGCTGAAATCACAACATTTCTTCTAGACTGGTAAGTAAACAGCTGCTAATGCTAACGCTAGCTATGTAGCGATATCAAAACTAGCAAAACTAGCAAGTTGTGGGTATTTGTGGTGGGTGTGCGGAGATATCTGGGAGACTCACAAGTTGCCAAAACCTAGCCACACTAATGTGTATTAAACTAGCCTTACTCAAGAATATAAGAGTATCTTTATTGTTGTTGTTGTTGTCTTTTGTTGGCTTTCAAAAACAACATATCCCATGAGTCTAAGCCACAGAGGTTCTGTCAAAGACTGACTAAAGCTGTAGTTGTTGAACGCTAACAAGATAATTTGTCTTTGTCTTTTCATTTGTCTTCCTTTGAGATGGAGTAAGGAAAGTTGCCCGATGATAAATTACATGACTAATTAGTGTTTGCTGGGAAATAAGGTCAAAATAAGTACGAGCTAAAAGGGAAGCTGAACTTGAGTGCATGCATACAAGGGTGTGCTCAGCCTGCACAGCTAATGCCTGTCTGTGCTAACTGTGAAATCTGCAGTCTCTTGTCGGTGTCATGAAACTGTTGCTGGAAGAAGGAGCCATATTTTAAAATGCACATCGTAAGGCTCTTGTTCTGCAAGGCTGTGACACAGTAATGTCAAACTGCACCACTGCACTTTCCCATAAGCCCACCTCCAGAGGGTTCTCTTATTCTGCTGAGTTCCCAGGTTTATCCTGTTGTGTACTTAAAAAGGGGACGCTGCAATATATGCACACTCCTAGCCTGCTTATTATGCAAGGTTATCATGACGGGATTCATTTTTCTTCCCCCAGTCTATTGAGAGCCAGTGGCCTATTTACATGTGAATTCCTCCCGCAGCCCTGCAGCCTCGCTCAAAGTAGCAAACGGGGCCACCTGCAAGGGGAGAGGGGCGGTGGTGGTGGAGGGGGTGGAGGAGGGAGACACTGTTTGAGGAGCTAGAGAAGTGCACTCCTGTTTTCTTTGGTGCAGAGAAGAGAAGCTGGTTTCATTAATCCTTAGGAAACGAGGAGACAGACAAGGCGAGCTGTGCCAAAGCGAACAGACGCAAAACAGACACAGGTTGTGTTTTATTGCCTGTGTTAAGATATTTATTGAGTTAAGAAGGTTTGGTAATGTTGTGATTCCAGTAAAACATTTTTCTGTTAGTTTTTCCCATTTCATGTTCTGGCCTGATAACGAGAAATGGACAAATGGTAGGAGAAATGTTACAGTTTAAGTGAAAACAAACCTTATCTCCTACCAGATATTTTTTTATATTACACATTGGCTTTGTCAAACGCATTAACGATTACATTCAAGGTGTGAGTATTGTTTAGATGTTGGATTGTCAGTGTTCAGTGCGAATCATTCTTCACACAGCTACTTCTGTCACTTTCTGTGTTTACAGATGAGTTCAACAGCAGCTGTCTCACAGCTGTGTGATGGTAAGGTTTCAATATGTTTGGAACAAACTAGATTGTATAACTAGTCTGTGACTTTGACTTGTCCAACCACTTTTTTATAGCTGTTCTGAGTCTCCACAGTCAAAGGTGAGCGGGCTGAGGCGAGGGTTTTTATCCAACAACCTGTTTTTATGTGCATTTTCAGATTAATACATTAATCTCATTTGCTGAATTCTGTTAAAATGTGCATTACACTACATTTTGAATGGAAATCTTGCAAAAGAGGGGCAGGACACAATAATTGTTCTGGACAATCCTTCAGCCAAGGTAGGTCTAGCTCATTCATCTCCTACAATCTCCTCCAATCATTTCCATCCGTTTTCTGTCTTATCTTAATTCTATTTATTTGTTTTATTTATTTACTTTGTGTTTCTTACTCTGTAAAGGCTTTGATTGGTGAAAGGCGCTTTAAAAATCTAAGTTATTATTATAATTTTATTAAGGTATTTGTGGTTGGAGTGGCTGAAGGGAGGGGGATTCTGGGTGTACATGGCACAGGACTTTGACAACACAAACTGGGGTTCACTTCCTATGTTCACGCTGTGAGGGTCAGACCACCAAAACTCTTGAGACAGGGTTCAAATGAAAACTAGACGGTCATCTGCATATATGCAAACAGAAGAAAACAAATTACCGCACACCATCAGCACTGAGTTTATTAGAAACACAACAATTTGGTCGTGGACCTTCCTCAGACATCCATAAAGTCTGGTGGAGTGTATGGGCCATACAGTTGCTCTTTACAATGCCTCAAATTCACAACACTGTCTACTATTATGTAAATTTAAACTATAGCCTGCAGCAAAATCTGATGAACTGTACCTTCAAGCACAGCCGAAGTTAGCAGTTATTCAGACTACATCCACAGTTAAATGTTTTATTTGAGCAGTACCACACTGTTAGGTATTAGTTGAGTGCTGCATCAGTGTCTTTTGCCATGGATAGTTGACAGAGTTCATGGGATGACATTCCTCGATTCAGCCCGTGTGAAAGGCTCATTGTTGAGGTGATGATTGCTCTTTCACCTCGCGGCCTCTGTCTGAGAGAGCATGACTGTCGGCAGCTGGACAGGGAATGGGGAAAATCTGTATGTGTGCGGGTGCTCGGATAAGACGGTGGGCAAATTACTTTTTCATTCTCTCTTCCATTTTGACCTTGAACCTTGGGCTACACAGTTAACACCCCCTCCCAACATCCATAACGCACCCGAGTCCAGACACAAATTGGGTCCGTAAAGAGCCGTGTCCCCTCCAGTCTGGGTATTGTGAGGCACAAGCCTGTGAAATCTGTCTTTGGTCTTGTTTGGGCATGAGGGATTATGGTGGGTTTAGGCTGTGGTCTCCAAAGCTTTATGTTCGCACACCGACCGATGTGGAAATTCACGGTGAGCGGTGGATTCAGAGTTGTTGGGTAGTGTTTCATCACTCAACAGATGAGAGGCCCCAGAGTAGTTTAAAGAGTTAGGATTCAAGATTCAGTGGTTTGTCCAACTAGCAACTGTTCTGTGGTTTCCTAAATGAGACACTAAAAAGGAATAAAATAACACTTGCAGAAAAGACAGAAATACTCAAATCTTTTAAACATATAGAAAAACATCAATGAGGATTTTCATGATTTCATATCAGTTTAAGGTTCAAAGCAGAGAAGGAAGAAAAGAAACAATAATGATATATAAATATGGAGGCATCAACGTGTGAAAATCCCATTTCAAATAAATGTAATGCATGATTAATGGTTTAAATGTCACTGTTGTCTTTGCCTACTAAATTATTTAATGCATCTGTTGCAGGTTTTGTCAGAAGCCTTTTTGTGAAAACAGACCCAGGACTGTTGTTTTGTCTAGACGCTCTGCCCTCTGCGTGATAATTGAAATTCAAATTAGATACTGTCTATGTTTCACCTAAACGCCTCTTAGAGGTGTCAGCCCTGAAATGAAATCCCAGACCACAGAAAGAAGCCTTTGCAGTGGTTCACACGTAGGTCACACGCTTGTCTTCTCTCTGAAGATATTTTATTTGTGAGATAGTGTACAGTCAGGATGGCACTGGGTTACAACACCTACTCATAAAACATCACTAAACTATGACAGTAAAGAGCTTGTTTCAAACTAGTGATTTACTAAACTGGGTTGCAACATTAAAACCTTTTGTAAGTGTATAAAAAAAGCTCTACAGAGTAAGCAGTATTCACCCTAACCTCAATCAGCCAATCATGTGGCAACAGTGCAGATACTGTATAGGAAGGGCACTTCAGTTAACGTTCACATCAAACATCCTAATTAGGAAAAAATGTGATGAAGTGACTTTGACCTCGGCATGTTTGGGATTTTCACACACAAGAGTCTCAGAGTTTTTAACATCCAGTGAGCAGCAGCTCTGTGGACAGAAACATCTTGTTGATGAAGAGAAGTCAGAGGACAATGGCCAGAACGGAGCTGACAGAAAGGTTATGGTAACTCAGATAACCACTGTTTACAGCTGGGGTGAGAAGAAAAATATCTCACAATGGCGGATGGACCAGAATATCAGACGTCAGCCAACAACAGAAACCTGACTGGAAGACTGGAAAAACGTAGTCTGGTCTGAAGGATGTGGATTTTCTGCTGAGGCAGCAGCGGCTGTTGGTGGTGTAACGGTGCAGGGAATATTTTCTCGTCACACTTTGGGCCCATAATACCAATCAATCATGTTTGAATGTCACAGTCTATCTGAGTATTGTTGCTGACCATGTTCGTCCCTTATTGGCCACAGTTCACCATCTTCTAATGGCTACTTCCAACATGCCGAAGCTCCACGTCACGACGCTAAAGTCTCAAACTGGTTTTCGTGACGTTCATGGTGCTTCAATGGCCTCACCAGTCACCACATCTGAATCCAGTAGAACACCTTTGGGATGTGGTAGAACAGGAGATCAGCAGCATGAATGTGCAGCTGATTAATATGCAGAAGTAATGTGATGCAGTCATGACAGCATGCATCATAATCTCAAAGGAGTGTTTCCAACATCAATGCTACTAAGAACTGAGGCTGTTGAGCAAAGGGAGGAACCACCACCCAGTATTGGTGTAGTGTTCCTAAAAAAAGGGCTCGGTGAGTGTAATTTGATCCTGTTGTGTAATGTTATTGCCGTAATGATTTGTAATTTGACAAACACTGTGTTATTTAATTAAACAATTTAAAATCTTCCCAGTTCACATCATTAATTCTCCACAGGCTGCAACATGTATCAGCTAAAAATAGACGTCATACATCAGAAACTGACATAACTTCCAAAAATAACAGTTTAAGGGGCCAAACAATACATTTACTTTAACTGCTAATCCTTTGTGAATATAATGACTTTGCTTTGTTTCTTATACATACTGTATGTGTGGAGAAATATGTGTAGGGTTAGTTGTATCCATGCAGTTTAGAACAAGTGGAAAATATTCAATTATGCTAACTTAATCTGGCCTTTTAGTCTAATGTTGTTGGCATGTTTAGTAATCCGAGTCACACTGTGTTATTATGTCATTTAAAATCTTCTCAGTTCACATCATTAACTTACTACATCAGGCGTCACCTTTAGAGCTTAACAGAGGATATAAAGAATAACAGTTTAAACATTTAAATTTAACTGCTTTCCATCTGCAAATGTGAGTATGACTTTGTTTTGTTTATATATTTATGTGTGGAAAAATTTGTGTTTCAATGTGAGTAATTTGGTCCTTCAGTCTAAAATCAGTGACATGAAATAAAAATAAAATAAAATAAAAATATATAAAATATATCTAAAATATGTATCTTATAATAAAAAAATATAAAATTTGTAAGTTGTAGTATTATATTATTGAGTAAAATGTGATTTTACAATCTTAGCTCACAGTATTCATTTACTGCAGGCTGCACTGTTACAACTTTAAAAATATCATAGTAAACACTTCATATATTGAGTGAAATAATTCAATATAATAATATATTAAACATAACTAACCTTTTGTAAATGTAAGTATGACCTTGTTTTATTTGCATATGTCAAGTTATATCTGGCACAAAGTTTAGTAATTTGAGGTATATTGCATTATTTCGTAAAATGTAATTTCATCTTCCCAGTTCACATGTCTTCACAAGTGTCAGGTCAGATGAACCAATGTGCTGATATAATTTCTTGTCCCCTTCTTTTGAGCCTTTTAAAACACCAAATATAACTGCACACAATAACCCACTTCACATTACCTCACAATCAAATTGGTCTTATTGAAATCACATTGGACCATAATCTAATCTGCAGGGAAATCCTCAACGCCAACGTTTCATTCCACGTCTAAATGAGAGGTGCTGATGTCTCAACTAGTTTGTTGTTTTTCCTCTCTCCTTGTGTAATGAAGCTGACCGCCGCTGACCTCCTCTTGGCATAAACAGCAGGACTCCCCTGATATTAGCAAAAACACTGACGGGGGTATTTAAACAGCAACAACATGAGGAGTCTCACCGAGGAGTTCATTAACTGCAAAGAAAGGCAAGGGCTGAATAATGAACTGGGCCCTTTTTAGCAGGGATGAGGAAGGGGCGGGGGTTGTTATATTGATGTTCCTCAATGATTAACACTCCCCGACTTGCTCGCCAGAACTTCTCAATCTGCCCCGATTTCCATGGCAATCAGAGCTGGCCCTTCACCGCAAGAGTCTGCAGCTTCATAAAGCTGCACTTTTCTGCCTGGCTACACTGATGAGAGATATTTTGAAGGGTCGTGCTCTTGTGAACCATCTGCCCCACAGCCGAGCAATAGTACTAGATAAGAGAGGATTGATTTGGTTTTTACGGAGTCTGGCTTTTCACGGTCGTCTGTGCGCAGGCATGCTTCTTATCTGCATCACAGTCTCTGGGATGCCTGGGGATAACCGGCTCCCTCTCAGCTCACCTCTGAAGGTGGAGAGGCTGCACTTTGTCTCGTCAGCTGCAGGGTGTCAGAACTTGTGACCTAGATTAAGCCATTATCTTTGAAAAGAACCAACAAAAGTCAACATTTAGAGTCTGTCAGAAATCTTATCAATTGTCCCCCGCTGGTGTGTCAGAGGCTGGGTGTGGAGTGGAACAATCAGGTTGCAGGTTTTCTATGAGAACCAGACTCTCAACTCCTACACAGAGGCAAACCGTCTGGGGGGGAGGGGGAGAGAGACTGGTTTACGTCCCGTCACCCCTAGAGCCATAAATCAAATAAATTAAAGTCAGGCTCCCCCAGCACATATGGTGCCCTCAGTAACACAACTTTTATAAACCAGGGGTCGGTTTCACAAAGATATTTCAGACTGGTCTGTGGTGTGAGGCCAGTCTTAAATTTGCTCATAGACTGGTCTAATGCAACTGAGACCATTTCACAAAAATAAAGACTGACTCATTTTAAGCCAAAAAATAGACACCTTATCACCAGGGTAACTCAGTCCCAAGACCCATGTTACCATGGTAACAATCGATGACACCTTATATGTAAAATGTTCCTTGTAACTGTTGAATTCTTCCAAAAGACGAACATTTTCTGCTGGGGTCAACAGAGCTGTAGTTCCTCGGTCTGCCATCGTTTTAATTTGATTTAATTTACCCAGAATTCATTGTACCATAGTCTGGTTTAAGATAGTGAAGAACTAAAGAACTTAAGCGACAGACGAATTTAGAAGCCTATCAGAAGTCTGCCTATTTGTAATATCTAAGCCACAGTCAAAGTCTGTCTTTGCTATTTGTAAATCTATTACCAAGTTTGTGTTACACATCACGTTAGTGATGTGTAAATCTAATCTAATAAAAGCAAATGTAAACAGGAAGTCACTGTAGCATCACAAGCTGTAACAAAACTCCCAATAAGTCACAACTTATCTCTGTGTAAGAACTAGTTTGCATGATGCTACCTGTCTTCATATAGTGTTAAGTCTAAATCTCCACTCAGTTATCTATTATGACTAGGTTAAGTTAGAAGCTGATGGTGCAACCAGCTGGTGGATCTGATTTTGGAAACGTTGTGCACAAATTTAGATGAGCAGTTATTGAGGTCAGAAAGTGGACATTTTGTCCAGTTCTGGTATAATGTTAAGATGCAATTAGCACTTTGAAGTCACATCACGTTTCATAACTGTAGACATGTTGTTGTTTTTTTTTTTTATCATGTTCTGTGAAATAGATACGTACATCCATGGTTTTAATCAGTCACTTATCATCTGGTGTAGCTATCTGTAAAAACATAGCAGGGACACAGCTAATGCTAATGCTAATGTAGCCATTGTTGGAAAGTTTTCACTGCATGCACCACTTCTGAGTTTCTACATTATTCCTGTTCTGAAAAGAATAACCGATGCTTATGTGTACGCTGATTATTTTCCAAATTAAATCAGAGCACACATATTTGATTTTCTCAATAAAAAAGTGCCCTTCATTTAGTAGAAAACCCAAGTACTCAAAATTTAGTTTACTATTTTTGACAACAGCTGATGCTCATCAGAGTAAAGTACAGTAAGAATTCCCTGTACTGCCACCTCCCTTTTTGTTTTTTCTCCTCTGTCTCACATGGCAGTAAATTCACTGTACTGAGCACACACTGTCACTGAGCCAGCGTTAAGCCTCTTATCACTCTGACTCCCACAGTCCTCCTTTGTTCCTGCTCCTTTTACTCTCAGTTAAACCTTGCATGTCTGATTTGAGTAATTTCCCTGTTTGAAGTGAAGACAGGCCTTTTACATGCAAACACTATCTACATTTTAGTGTACAGTGTGAGACAAAGCTTGGTAAGTATTGTCAGACTTTTTTTTTTTTTTGCTCACAGTTCAGCCTTTTAATATTATTAATTAATCTGTCAGATGATTGGAGTTTTGAAGCATTCAGATTCCTGACCCAAACTGACCCTTCTCCATTAAACTGGGACCACTCGGTGAGCCTGTGGCTTAGCTGAAGGGTCCTCCTCGTAAACTCATCTGATCTTCTTAGAGAAGGCCGACAGTCCGGTCAAAGCAGAGTAATCTTCTGTCCTTCACGTGTAATTAGCTCTGTCCTTCATACTGCTGAGTGACCCACATTGAACTGTCACCACCTCCATTTGGCACAGACTGCCTTAATGAGTTCATTTATAACGAAAATACTTGTCTGGTGAGAAATAGTTACAATGGTCGATGTGGCTGGCAGATAACTGTCATAACTAGCCATATTGTTGGGTATCAGGAATAAGTTACTGTTCTGAATTTTGAACTGGTTCCCATTTATAACAACTGGAAATTTATCAACAAACTGTGCGTATCAACTCCTGAGTTTTCAGATTTGACATTTGGACTTGATTTAATCTACACAGATGCATTAAAAGAGCTATTTGTAAGGTTTGCTATTGCTACACAGCCAAAATTAGCATTAACAGCTGTTTACTTACCAGTCCTGCCAAAAGATTCGGTCATCGTTGAGTTCACAAGACAAGAGGTTATAAAACACCCTTTGAGCGGCGCTGCTTTCTTCAGGTCAGACTGGATGCTGCAGTGACTCAGTATCAGAAAGTGTCCAACTGGGCTGGGGCTAGCTAGTTAGCATGCTAACTTCAGTAGAAGAAAAGAAGTGATAGAAATAGAGGCAAAACAAGAGGGTTGCTGAGTAAAGGATTCAATTTGCAATGTTTTCTCAAGAATGGTAAGTAACTGTTAATGCTAACGTTAGCTATGTAGCAATAGGGAAACTTACAAATGGCCCCTTTAACACACAGTTGTTTAGCGCAACAACAAAAAAAAATCTGGCTATGCTAATATCACAAAGCATGAAATGAACCCTGGTTCAAGAATGCAGCTTTTTTGTCCCCAGTCACATTCATAATCAGCTAATGCTAGCACGTACAACTCAAGTAAAAACATTTACATATTTTGCCTAATGAATGAGAAGATCATGTGCTTGACTTTGAATGGAGAGAGTATCGGTGTGACTATGGTATTATGGATTGTTTGTAGCTTTAATGTTGCTAGGCTAGTGAGTGTTTTCACGTCCCTCTATTGTGAGTCCTTCAGAGTTAGTCAGCCCTAAAAATGTTGTGTTAGTCCAGTTTAACCTGCAGGAGTTTCTGAGGGCTGGTGTTCTGCTGTCAAAAGAGATCACAGCGTATCTCGGCGTCGCTAAACAGAAATGAACCAAGGAGAAAACGTGACAAAATAAACCGCTGGATCCACAAACTACTGAATGTGTGAAAGCATAGTAGAATATTATGAGCATCAACAGCTGCAGGCCTACGTGGTAAACACAGTTATGGGAAATCTTCATGCTGAATTAATACAGATTTGCTGTAATCAACAAAGACATCTAGTTAGACTTCTGGCTGTTCTGAAAATTATTTCCACGTCAGGTCATGAGTCAGCTCTTTAACCTAAAGCCCTGTTTTTTTGTCTAAAAGCATGAACTATAGGCAATATGGTGACTACACAGATACAGTATGTCTGTGAACATAAGTGTATAAACACACCTGGCTTCATTCTTTCTTACAACACAGACAATCAAATACAACAATACAAACACCCTTAATATGCAACACAAACTAAAATAAATCCAGCCTTGGAGGAGATTATTATACACAGTTTAGATTAGATTGTTTCCAAACAACAGTTTATTCAACACTTACCGCCTGAATTACAAAACTAGTATTTACTGCTGCAGGATTGTATTGTTTGTGTTTTACTGTTCATATATCTACAGTTTTATATCCAGCGCTTGTAATGTGTGTTCACTATTCTGTAAAAGAATGCCTGAGTCATGACAGATCACACGTCCACATTCACAGACACATTTCCTCCAAGATTAAATTGTTTTGTCTCCGACACAAACCATGAGGCTCATCGTCTCTTTCCGATCAACAGGTTGATCCGGTGATTTTTTTTTGTTTGTTTGTTTGTTCTTGTTATTTATATTTATAAATCTACATTCAGATAAATCATCATTGTTTATGGTCATATGTTTTGATAGTAATGCTTTTTTTCCCCAGAATAATTATTTTAAAAAATGGAAAATGAAATCAACAGCAGCCATCTATAATAAATGAACGATTAACACCATAACTAATTAAAGCTTGTTCATCAATATTCAGAACCCAAATTTGACTCCCAACAGAGATATTAAAATTCATACTCCTACATGATTGTGAAGAAAATTAACATTTAAATAGAAATTTAAACGTTTTTTAAACGTCACAATTTTATCTTAATGAGTATTTCTGGAGTAATGTGCAAAAACAAAGGCAAGTGAATTAGAGAAATTCAGCTTCTACTCTGAGAAACCGTAAACCACTCAAAAAGAGGTTTAAAAATCCCTTTGAGCTCTACTTGAGTTGCAGAAAGGAGAGCAGACTGATAAAGTCTCTCCTTTTTTTTTTTTTTTTTTTTTGCAATGTGAGCTGAAACCTGAGACGAGAGTCCCAAAGCCAGATCTGAGCTTCGAGACCGGAGCCTCATTAGCAATCTAACTTTGTGGCCATGAAAAAAGACCAAAAAAAAACACAAAGCAGCTTTGTCTTTGGGCAGCGTTTGATATGCTTCAGCGGGGCCTCTGAGCTCGGAGACACCGCGGGGACTGAAAGCAGAGACTTCAAAAGTGGCCAGTGTCCACCTTCACCTGCATCTGAAGCCACAGGAAAGACAGATGATGCCTTGTTCAGCAGGAGGAGCAATCAGTAGATTTCAGTGGCGCCTCCTGATTACTACAGAGATCAGCCCGAAAGCCACAAAAAAGTATTATTTTGAAAATCTAATATCTGTGTGATGACTGGCAGAGGTCCAGATTCTAAAAGCTTTTTATTTGCTTGTCAAACATGCTACAGGAACTTCAGTCTGGGGATTTGAGGGGAAGTTTTTCTTTCACCCAGCTGCGGGTTCAGCGTCCATCATGCATGTTGTCGGTGGAAAAAATTTGAATGGAAGGAAAAGTGGATGACGCAAAAAAAGGAAGTTAAATCAGGAGGAAAGAAAGAAGAGCGTGCTCAAAGATAAAGATAGATCGCAGACATGTTTTGCAGCACTATTGCTAATTTGCAGCACTGCTATTTAGCATGAGTTCCATTTTAAAAGATTATATTTGGAGCATTTCTAATTTTATACACCATGCTAGAAATAGTTTAGACCTCTGATTTGTTTGATGATTCAAAAAAGTTTGGTGTTGTGGCCATTGGTGTTTCCCCTGGTTGGAGAAACAATAAACCAATCAGGATTTAGAAAGCTAAAAGTAGCGTCAGTGTTGTTGTTGGTCAACCGACAAACGTTGCCTGCTTCCGTTCACTCAAAATGATGTTGAGAGATGCGTCAACAACATCCAGGAGTGAATGAAGTGAAATGAAATAGACATGTAGTGTCATTATCAGGCTTAGTTGGAGAAAGACTTGTCCCAGAATAGCGCCCTCTTCCTGTTTTGATTTACATTTTCAGGTAAATCTGAGCCAGTGGCACACCGACAGAGCCTGACAGTGAATTCTTCACTGTAAATCACACTCATTGTACTGTAACTGTAATGCAAATAAAGAAATAAAATACATCCATGGGCACTGAAAATATTTCTAAAGATGTCTCTGACAAATACTGAAATAATCTGCTCTTCTTGGTTCATTTTTGTGGGTGTTTCTCATGAACTTCCACACAAAGAGAGAAAAGTAAACATTGCAACACAGTAGAACAGCCTGTGACTGTGTGTTTTTTCTTGACAACTGGATAGTGTTCTACAAGTTCAGCAGCTTTTAGCACAATAGGCTCCCCCCACAGGGAACGGTCATGACGTGTTTGTTGCGGCGCAGACCTGTTCAGCCAGAGCAGGTGCATCCTGCAGGGAAGTCTTTGCCGCAGGCCCTGCACACTCTCTGATGGACAAACACGTGGGCAGAGGCAGTTCTGGGCAGGAAAACCTCGTAGTGAACAATCCCTCATCGGCTATTGTCAACATCTGCATTTCAGCATTTTTTCCTTTCTTTTTTACCTCGACTCAATGATACTGCCTGGAGAATTTCACGCAACATGTTGTGGCATGACACAGATTGTGACATTTTGAGGGCTTTCTCTGTATTCCCAGTGTGTTAAATCCCAATCTGGGAATGCTGACAAAACACCTCCTCTGGTTTGATTTCTTTTGTCTCGTAGCATGTTGGCATTTCTGTGAGTGCTTGGGTTGATAAGGCTATTTTGAATTCACTGTGTCGCTCTTTATGACATCTACATTTGACAGCTGACAACACATTTTCTGCTAAAACACCCCAAGGACAACTTGTGCACTGCCGTGATAACCTGAGATATGATAATATGAACTTTATGGAACCTCAGGAGGAAATTCAGACATTGCTAACAGCACAGATGAAAGGAATAGGTTGTAAAACAAAGAGTTGCAGCAATAAAGGCTGTAAACATATTTCTTCCTGATGGTTACAGTGAAACGAGGGAACTGGGATGACAAACAACAAGCTGACAGGAACACTATGTTAGATTCCCTACATGTTTACAACTTATTTACAGAGCTCACCAGTGTTGGGAAGTGTTGTAAGTGTTTACACTTGTAGTTCCAATTGAGCACCATGAGGTCACGTCCTCATTATTTTGTTTTGTTGGAATCGTCTTTTTAAAGCAACCTTGTATCAGTCTCCATTAACGTATATAGAACATAACTGAAGAGATGACACAACCAACTCTCAAAAAATATGAAAAATCGAAATGGTGTAGTTTAGTAACTTAAAGGCTTTTAACTTGGTGTCTCTGGTGCTCGATGGACTAGGCCTCTAATATCCTGGCTAGCCAGCGTTAGCATTAACAGCTGTCTGCTTACCAGTCTTGCCGAGAGCTTCAGCCATCGTTGCGTTTACAATACTAGAGGTTATAATACGTCCTCTGAGTAGCTCTACTTCTTCATGGAAGATTGGACGCTACAGTGACTTGGTATCGGAAAATGACAAGATGGGCTGATTTGACGGGAGCTAGCTGGTTAGCACGCTAACCCTGGTAGAAGAGAAGAAGTTATAGGAATACAAGCGAAACAATATGGTTGCTTTCAACTGCTGGAGACAAGAATGAAGTTTGATGGTTGGATGTAGCAAAACTTACAAATAGCTCCTTTAAGGAATTTCTACAGTGTGTTAATCAATTTTTGGCCACCAGGGGGCAGAAACCATCAAAACAATGACTGCTCTCTAACAATGCGTTGGTGTTTAAACTTCAAGGGCTCAGTGTCTCCACCAACTCCTGAGAAAAACATCTGACTCTTTGTTTTTGCGGAGCCCCTAAAGTCCTGAGAGAATATTTTATCTTATGATCTGCGAGCAGGATAATAAGAATTTTACTGGGCTTTGTATCTTCCATTTTGTTCATCGGCTAGTCGCTAACTTTGTCCCTCTGCAGACAACAAGGTTGATAAAAGCAATGAGACTGAATCAAAATAGTAAATGTGCGGTGACACCAAAACAAAGAGCTAAAAGTGGCAAAAGAAAAAAGTCAAATCAGTGGAGCTTTTTCGGCTGCTGGATGTCACCAACTTCGTCAACATACAGTGTGATGATAAGTTATTTTCACATGTAAAGTGAGTAGTATTGCAGCAGCATCTTGCCGCTCAGCTTCAGTTGGCAGCACATGCCTTCATGGATGCTGCTGTTCTATTTCTGCAGTGGGAGCAGTGAGAATATGTGGGTTTGTTTTCCTGCCACACAGTTGCCCTCAGCTGTCCCATCACTCAGCAGGGGAGGGTACATACCCCAGTTCCTCCCTTTTTTTTTTTTTTTCTCCTCTCCTCTACCCCCTCTTTTCTCTTTCATTCTCAAACGCTCAGAGAGACAAGTGCAGGCTAGACGAGGCAACTAGGTCAACCTCCAGCTATTAAACTCCTGCGTCCCTGTTGAGACAGCGGGACAAATGGGTCCTACTCCAACTCAGACACAGACAAAGGCCTTCATATCCATCGGAGACCTCGGCCCCACTTGCATCCTAATGAGGCGAGAGGGAAATCCACTCTCTCCCTCTTAGTTAGTATGCTCGCTGACCAGGAAACACAATGGGTTACACCATTACATAATGGCGCCCCCGGTTGTGATAACGATGGAAAGACATTTTAATCAGGGCTACTCTGTTTTAATGTGTCGGTGCTTTCAGTAAGCCTGTTAACAAACATGCCATACCTGTTCACAACACACACGCGCTCACACACCAGTCGACTCAAATGAAGTTTCAAAGAATTTGCATTTCATAATAGGGATGTCCCTTCCCTCCTGCTGCTGATTGATTGCAAGTGGTCTCCCCAAATGAAAGCCTGAATTATTCAAGCACAGTATGGCAGGTTGGACTATATTCATTTCCTGTTAAATCAGACAGTTTGATGGGGATTTAGGAACCACTGAATATATCAGTAAAGAGTAATGGGAAACTATCTTTGAAAAGTATCCCACTAAAAATAGATAGAGGCCTTCAAGAGAAAAGGGCGACATCAGACTTATAATATTTTGTTCTTTATATATTTCAAGTTTCAAACCTTTGGACAAATTAAAGGTTTGACCTGATGATGGTGCCAAAGGAAAATTGAAGGGGTTACCAAAGTTATTAAAATTCATCGTAAGGGAATGTCTGTAGTAAATTTCATGACAATCCATCGAATAGTTGTCGAGACATTTCAGTCTGACCGACAACTCACGGTGAGGTAAAGTCAGAAAATCACCAACATCAGTTGGTTTCGGACTCTGGGCACCATCAGTGTCTCTACAATATTTTATAGCAATACATCTAATAATCGTTGAGATATCTGAGTTTGAAGTGCTACGATCGGACCGACAATGCTGATAAAACTGCTAGTAGCTAGAAGCTAAAACACAAGGGAGACAGAGAAAGCTACAAAACATGACAACCTAACCCATATTTCTTTCTGCTGACGTCCTTGGTACACTCTCTCAGCAAACAGACCTCCATTACTCACTTTATAACCTGCCATGACGTCACCGAGCAAACACAGTAACAAAAGCCAGCAGGTTAATAATAAAGTACTTCCTCCTCCACAGTTTGTTGACGTTCTCCCGAACAGGTGCCGTGAGCTCAGTCTGCGAGGGACAAAAGTGTAACTCAAACCCAAAATTATGGGCTGTGAGGTCGGGCAACAACAACAGGCATTATGCATTGTTTGTCTGGTGGCCTGTCGCAGGAAAATGCATTATGTATGTATGTTCATTGTTTTTGATGTTAACAGAAAGACTAGTCGCAGTGCCAACGACCTGCCAGGGTTCATATAGTGTACGTTCAGACCATTAGTGCTTTTTATCTCTGTCATCACTTTGAGGTGGGTTTGTACACCAGAAAAAACAAAACACACATTATCTTTTTTTCCCCCTTTTTTTCCTTTCAGTTTTCTCTAAATCTCCTTTACCCAACAATTCCCACAAAATGAGATATAACCTTGACTTTGGGTAATACACTTGTTTTCCTGGTAACATCATTCATTAACCTGAAAATCCACCAGTATTTTCTCTCACTGGATGTACGGTACTAGTCCTCGTATGTTTCCAACATAATCCTGCATCTGAAGCTATCTGAAGATTTTTAAGAGCAAAACCACCCACACATTTGTTTGTTTTTACCCCCGAAATACAAAGAATTTTAAGAGAGAGAGAGAGAGAGAGAGAGAGAGAGAGCGAGACAGGGATGACAAGCTACAGGCATTTTGCAATTGCTCGATATGTGTCTAGTATGCTTCATATTACACTTGTTTATTGTAGGTGATAGCGTAGCACTCTTGATAGCATTGTCAGTGTGTTAGTCAAAACCAACTAATTTAGTGTAGAAAGATATAAAAAAAAAACAAAGCTTCTGCTTCCTTTGTGAGATGTGTAATATATTTAATATTATATTTAGATTTTCAGAACTGGCTTTGGGATCAAACTGAGGAAGACTGAGGATGTGGTCGAGTGTTCCCAGGTGTATCCAGTTCCTCTGTGTTTTGGGTCGCTGCTGAGAAAGAAAGGAGCACGGCAGGTCTCAACAAACTTCCCCCTGAATAAATAAACAGTTTGCAGAGAAAAAACCTTCCACATCGCAGCACGATGACCTTTTGGTAAGAAGTGGGAAATAAGTTCATCTGTGATCAGCATTCACTGCTAAGGGTTTGTTTCTGGTAGAAGTTAATGTGTCAAGTTCAGCAGTGAAAAGGGAAACACACACACAAACACACACACACACACACACACACACAGAAAACCAGCATCACCTCTAAATATATTTTTAAACACTGCTGTGGTCTCACTTGCCAAAACAGTCATTGTGAACCATTAAACATGAGTGTGCGACACCATAATGACGGCAATTTCAGTATTTTCGGCAGATGGCAGGGCGGCTGGGTCAGATGCTATTTCTCTCTCTCTCTCTCTAGTTGCACATTCATACAAAAAAAAAAAAAAGTTTTAAGGCACCCGAGGAGTTTATAAAAATATCTAACCCAAAACTGCAACATTTCTGGGTTCAAATGACACAATTAGAACAAATAAATTGAAATAAGGAATTCATACGAAGCCTTCAGACAAAGAAATCAAGTCAGATACTGTAGCTGGTGTGTGAGTGTGTGTGGTCAAACAACATCATGTGATGATGTGCATGAAGATGACATGGTGACGTGAGTTTATCTGCAAACAGACAGACATATACAGGTGGTGACACAGCAGTTTAATACATGTGTGAATAAAGGTTTCAGGCTTTATTCTTATTTCTATTCTTTACTATTCTCTCCACGTGCTCTTTTGTTACTGGTGAATAGTATTTATAACCTGCACATATATTTTGCCTTTCAGTGTTTCAGTCATGTCTCTTCTGCGTGTTTTATCACCACTCACCATGCACACACACTTACATAAGCTCTGTGTTTTTATCTTCTTTTTTTTTTTAAATAAACGAGGCCCCTGGCTTTTTCCCATGAAGTAACTTTCCCTTTTCTCTCTGTGTGACTCAAAGGCTCTTTGGCTGAAAGACGCCCGATAGACTCGGTTTATCGGTGATCGGTCAAACGTGAGGACTTCCCATGGCCCTCATGAGTAATTGGTTTAACCGTAAATCCTAAAACGGTGGCGAGCTCATCTGACACGACATTCCCCGCATTCACTGAGAGAAAGAGAGAGGTGGAGGAGTGAGGATGGTAACACGCTGAGGCTGGTACAGTACAGTCTGCAGGTCAGGTGGGACTGGAAGTATTACGTTTACAGTGAAAGGGAGGGCACTGAGAAAACCGTGACCTTTATTAAAGTCTAGAAACAGGCAGGAGCAACATGTTTCTCTTTCCTTTTCATGATAAAATGTTTAATTTACTTGCTATTCTCAAGGGAACTCTCGGTAAAGGCAAAAGAGTTTTTACTGTCCATTTCTGCTCCAAGAATCAAGGCAATAAATGGGTTTGAATCAGAATTATAAAGAACTATCAACCTCCCACGACTCATTTTGTAGCTGTAAAAATCTTACTTACTGTCTCTTTAATGACAGACACGTTACCTCTAATTGTTTCATATAAATCATTTTGTCCCCTCGCAGTAATAAACTCTAGGTTACAGACATGTAGAGAGACCACAGACTCTCGAGGCTTAGCCGCGCAGCACACCACTAAGTTAATCAGTGAGAAACTTTCACTTGGCCGCTCAGTCGTCTGACATGCTGAAGCCATTACAGCTGATGGCTCAGAAATGTGAACTGAGGTCAGCCTTTAGTTCGACTGCGCTTCAACTCATAGCTCCATCTGCATTACGAGAGTTTTTTTTTTGGCCACTTTGGGGCAGAGGAACAAGTTGTAAATCATAACAGTGATGTATGAAATGACGAATTGTGTCAGCAAACAGTCGCCTATTCGCACGTTTGCAGACGCCGAGCAGCGTTAGCATGCATTTTGAGATGTGTGTCACGGAGACTGTCCTGTTAAATACGAGCCCATAGGTCGTTAGAGCAGCAGGTTATTAAACACGGGAATATGACACAGGACAGCGGTAACCATGTCGTAACCATGACAACAGAGATCGTCTAATTTTGAGGAAGTCATTATTTTAACCTAAACCTAAACAAGCCATGACCGTTATTATAGTAACCGTGGTCACAAAGGAAGGTACGCCACTGTCGCTACAGTCCGTGTGCTTATTATTGTAACCATGACAACCAAGGTCCGGTACGCCTATATACGAGTATATGGTCGTTCAGGTCGGAGGAGTGGTTGGTTTCAGGTGACATGTGAGTCCAACATTCGCTCTTCTTTCCAACAAATACATAATATAATAAACTGTGAGACCAAAACAATGAGCTGAAAGACGCTCTATAGAGGTGAGGGGAACTGCTGAGTCAGGTGATAATAAGAATTTGTAAATGTATAACTTATGGCGCCTCCTGGTGGTAGTATCAATAAATTCACTTTTTCAGACAGTAATGCTTCATGCGGTTTCAAATCTTGTTCGCGTCCTTTTCGTAATTTGTCTCATGTCTTTGTGAGAATGTGGAGGTCTTTGTTTTTTAACTGCCACACTGTGTTCAGAACCTAATTTATATCCAGGATGATTATAA